>NC_056461.1:27117964-27222964 GCF_018296145.1 Oncorhynchus tshawytscha | reverse complement strand
TCGCACCTCATTAACCATACTATTAAAAAGGTATGTGGCAAAATGAAACTGAATGCTTAATAAATGACACTGTATGACATCATATACTCTAGCGCTTAAATCCAGCTGCTTCCCATGGCCTGCTCTGGCTGAGGGCTGAGTTGATGGTGGATGGGGAGGCTGATGCAATAAATGTCTGTGTGGGTTCCCAGAGGGTGTAAAGGATGATAAAACAATGCACCAGTCCATGTCTCTGTCTCTGGTAAAAACAGATTCATCTTGGACGCGAGGCTCATTTGAAAACAGCCTGTGTTGGTCTTTGCAGCTGCCTGAGGAATGCATGGAGGCTGCCCAGGCCAGAGCATTATACTCTAATTTGTGCGTGTCTCCCAAGGAAAACGATGATAGCTCTTTATTTCATTTCTGGCTGTTGGGAAACGATGACTCATACTAGACTCATACATCAGTCATACATCAGTAACTGGTTTTACCACTGATGCATCTGTGAGTGTATGAGTTTTACATACTGTGTGTGTGAAATTGGCATTACAAGTATGCTCAATTAACTTTACAAAACCATGACAAGATGCCAAGTTTGTCTGTGTGTCTGTTCTATGATCCATCTGTGGTTGTCTGATGATGCTGACATGGTTATTTTCTGCAGGTCTATGAGGTGTTCAGTGTGATCCGGGATCTGGGAGCCATCGCTCAGGTCCATGCTGAGAACGGAGACATCGTGGCTGAGGTAAGACCTGGGGCTAACAATACACCATTTACTGGACTATAAAACCCTATTTGCTACACCTAACACCGGACAATTTTAAAATATGCCTGTTCTTTTCCGTTCAGGAGCAGCGTCGTATTCTGGAGCAGGGCATCACTGGACCTGAGGGACACGTCTTGAGCCGTCCTGAAGAGGTAGGATGCATCAGCATTTTACTTCCTACCTCTTTCTGTTTTTATCTTCCCTTTTTGTTTCCCAAATGTGTCCTTGCAAGGTCACCTTGACCTCTGAACCCTGGGTGTCTATTTCAGGTGGAGGCGGAGGCTGTCAACCGCTCTGTGACAGTAGCCAATCAGACTAATTGTCCCCTCTACATCACCAAGGTGATGAGCAAGAGTGCTGCTGATGTCATCGCTCAGGCCAGGAAGAAGGGTGAGACACTGTTTCTAGGATGTTTGCTAGAATACAAACATACAGAAAGATGAAGGGAAGATGCACACATGTGAACCAAAAGAAGGGAGAGGCACCATATTGTTTGCGTCAATAACATAATTTAAATCTGTAATCACATCATGTTTCTGATTGGCCTTGGAGGCACTGTTGTGTACGGGGAGCCAATCACTGCCAGCCTGGGCACAGACGGCTCACACTATTGGAGCAAGAACTGGGCCAAGGCCGCCGCCTTCATCACATCCCCGCCCCTCAGCCCAGACCCGACCACGCCCGACTATCTCAGCTCCCTGCTCTCCTGGTGAGAGCACTAACTCAATGCCTTGACACTACCAAGCCTGTGTCTTCTGTCTGGGTTGTCCGTTTCGTCTTACATTGATTGTTTAAAAAAATCTCAGACGAGGCCTTTTGCCTCTTGCCAGGCCGTCATTGTAAATAACAACGTGTTCTTAGTTGACGTGCCTGGTTGAATAAAGGTTCAATAAAAACAAAAGTGGATTGGACTATGAGGACAAATACCCATATTCATGAAGTAAAGTGTTATCATGGTAACAATATCAAGTAGGACAATCATCCCAATCTGACCCCAGGTGTCACAGTCTGTTTGCTCCCCTCAATGTCTCCTCTCCCACCCTAATCTCTTTCACTGTGCCCTCCTCTCCAGTGGGGACCTGCAGGTGACTGGCAGTGCCCACTGCACCTTCAGCACTGCCCAGCGTGCCGTGGGCAAAGACGACTTCACCCTCATCCCTGAGGGTACCAACGGCACCGAGGAGAGAATGTCCCTCATCTGGGACAAGTGTGTGGTGAGAGATGAATACATACTATATACTATACAATACAGTCACATATTCTCACATACGGTACTTAGAGTGGAACATACTGACATGTAGATATAGTGTACAGTATGTGTATTTGTATTTGTTCACATTTTTACCTTTACACACTCACATGTCCTAACAACACAAAGTTAACTGCCTGGTCTCTGTTTTCACCTGGCCCATCCAGGTGACAGGTAAAATGGATGAGAACCAGTTTGTGGCGGTCACCAGCACCAACGCTGCTAAGATCTTCAACCTGTACCCCCGTAAGGGCCGCATCGCTGTGGGCTCTGACGCTGACCTGGTACTCTGGGACCCAGATGTCATCAAGATCATCTCAGCCAAGAGCCACAACTCGGTCAGCCAGTCACACACTACGCACAAATACTGTACAGTCAGAAAGGCACAATCTACTGTATATCCAGCCATATGGTATTACATGTTACCACAGATTGATCTTTGGGAAAATGCCCAAAAATAAATGGTTCATCTTTAAACATTGAAGTGAACATAATAGGTTAAATTGTAATAGTTCTATGAAACGACTCTCCATATTGGTCTTTTTATGGTCATCTTACTCCTGACCACGTATGATTGGTTGGGTTCCCCAGCACTAGGGCGTGGGCCTTATGTTGACTCAGGGGAGTGATGTCATCCCCAAACTCTGCCAGAGTACTGAAACATCTCATTTCTGATTGTTAGCAGGCAAGTCACACTGTTTGTGTGTGTGTGTGTGTGTGTGTGTGCCTGTGTGTGTGTCTGTATGTGCCAGTCTGTATGCATATGTGTTTTTGATATCTAATTGCTCTAGCTCTCTATGTTCTATGGTTTATTTATTTCTGTTTGGTCAGGAAATAGACTCATTTAAATGTGGAAAATTGGTCATTCAGAGAGAGTGGTGTGTTCGTCCGTGTGAGGTGGGATGTCCAGCCTCCGTGTGACCTCATGCTGTTTCTAAGCCCTGTGAAGCCCACCAGATTGCCTAGTCAGCCAGTAGCTTTTTTGAGGTCACACTGGTCACACTGCACACTGCTCTCCACTGCACACACCCTGTTGTAACTGCCTTGTAACACTCTGCTCCTCGCTGCCTGGCTTAATCAATGGTCTGTTGTCTGGAGAGACTCAAATCTCACCAGCACATCAATGATGCTCTCTCCAGAAGGGTTTTCAATTGCCATTTATCTAACCATTGAAAAACACATAGGGAACTGTTAATGATTTGAACATTGGCCCACTATAAAACAACTGCTCCACTGGCACACTAGTACCACACTAGTACTGAACACCAATCAACTCACACAAATCACAAGAGGCTGATTGATATATGGAAATATTGGTCAGATTGAAAAAAATGATATACCATATTTCCTCTCCTCCTTTCTCCCCCTATCGCTCTTCCAGAATGTGGAGTATAACATATTTGAGGGCGTGGAGGTGCGTGGCGCACCCCTGGTGGTGATCAGCCAGGGTAAGATGGTCCTGGAGGAGGGGAACCTCCACACCACTGAGGGGTGCGGCCGCTTCGTGGGCCGGAAGCCCTTCTCCGACTACGTCTACAAGAGGATAAGGGCTCGCAGCAGGGTACAGCACTGTTATGGAACTGTGTCATTCTGGGCTGTGTTGTGCATTTTTCTCTTTTATTACCAGCTTGAGTGTTACTGATGTAACTAGGGGAGTGGGTTACAGTCTTTGTTGATACCCTGTATTATGTTACATTGTTTGCTGACAAGCTGGATGTTGCATTCCACTATCCGTAGGTTTAGGTTGTTTGATCTTGACTCTTTATTCTGCCTCTTCCTTGTTTTCCAGCTGGCTGAGCTGAGGGGAGTTCCCCGAGGCCTCTATGACGGGCCTGTCTGTGAGGTGTCACTCACACCCAAAACTATGACTCCTGCCTCTTCTGCCAAGACCTCTCCAGCCAAGCAGGCAGCAGCTGGTGCCCAGCCTGTCCGCAACCTGCACCAGTCAGGGTTCAGCCTATCTGGTGAGGAACACTTGGGTGGATCGATCTCATTAGAGATACAGTATCTGTCATTATTTCTCAATCAATCAAACGATTTTGTGAAGCCCTTTTGATGTCAGCAAAGTGCTTATACAGAAACCCAGCCTAAAACCCCAAACAGCAAGCAATGCAGATATACAAGCACGGTGAAAGAAACCTAGAGAGGAACCAGGCTCTGAGGGGCGGCCAGTCCTCTTCTGGCTGTGCCGGGTGGAGATTATAAGAGTACATCGCCATTAAGGCCAGATCATTCTTCAAGATGTTCAAACGTTCATAGATGACCAGCAGTGTCATATAATAGTTGCGCACTATTATAGCTTTGATGATAAACTTTTTCATAACAATGAAAATCCAGTGATATTGACATCCTCCTCCTCTTCTGTATTTGTAGGTGCTCAAGTTGATGACAACCTTCCTCGACGTAACACCCAGCGCATCGTGGCGCCACCCGGTGGCAGGGCCAACATCACCAACCTGGGTTAACAACTCCTATTGGCCACCAGGGGAAATGAGGGCTTGAGGGGAGGGGCATCAGGGACTAGGGGCCATTCCACCAGGAGGCAAACCCTCTAGCTACAGTGCCTGACCAAATCTCCCCTCCTCAATCTCTCAACCCCTCTCACGCTCCCTACATCTTTCCCCGACTCTTTCCCCCCCAACCCCCAAATGCCCCACCCTAGAGGAGACACATAAAAATGATTTGCCTCATTTGAAGAAAAAAAATGAAAAAACAACACTCCTAATATGAGCACTTTGGACTGTATTATTTAGTGTTTTATACTGTACTTTCTACCTGCCATGTATCATTCAGTTTAGTTTTTTATTTTCATGTTATAATAGAGGGCTGAAGTGAGACTAGACTGAGCAGTTTTAACACGGCCAGAAGGTCAAGACGGTGCTTGTTGCATTTGCATAGAGGAAGTGCTTTCCGTCCCTCTTTTCTAATTTTGGAAGTATGGTGAATGAAGTATGGAGTCACAAGGGCAGCATGTTGTACTTGTGTTTTACCTTCAGATAATAGACGGGTTGGTTGTTTAGTAACAAAACCGACGTGTGTGCAACTATTAGGCAAAACAGACAGTGTTGGCTTAAACTATTGACAACATGTAAACTCTATTTAGTCTCCAAATGTTTATTGAAAACATAAATACATTTGCACAATGAGCATTTGTCTCTCAAATACATTGTTACAGTTGTAAGGTTAGCTAGCTAGCGAATTTGAGCCATATTAGCCATAGACATGACATCAGTCAAAACACCTTGAAACAAGACATGGTGTCAATATCAAGATTCAACGAGCTGAAACGAGCCACCTACAATTCCCTACATGGCAGCTTCCTGTCATTGTTGCTCGCTATTGGTCCGTTCAGAATCATAACAACGCACGCCTTCCGGCCACATTGATGCGGGCGCATAACTTTCGTTACGTTGTCGGCCAACCCGTCTACGGGCACATTAGATTAGTTGCGCTAAAATTGTGTAGTGAACATGGGGATGCTAATATGCCTTCCTCAATTGATATGTTCACTGTCTGTGTCTGCTTTGTCTTTGTTCTCTACTGTTTATACAGCTTCGCCCTCCAGTGTGATTTTCATCTCCCACACTGTTCAGATCAGTTCAGCACTGGCTATGATCAACGCCATTTATTGACTTGTTGCTATAAGGAAAATGATTATGAGACTGTAAAACCGTCCATTGTTATCGTTTGAAAATCACTGCACGCTGGTAGTAAGCTGTCCACGTCCCCAGGCTACGCGATGATACATGAGATTAGTATAAGTCAAACCACTGTAGTGTTGAAAACCTAAGAGGAACTTGTCACTGGTGCTCACCTCATGTCATCCCACCCGTAGCTTTGTTAGATTCTAGATGAAATGAAAAAAACATGCCCCATATTTGAAAGCTGCTTGTGAAGCGGGGAAAGTCCAGTATAGTAGGAGAAGGAGTTCGCGGGTGGTGAATAGAAAGCTGTCTCCCTGGGAGAGGCCATTATGGAACTTCCATGAGAGGAGATGTGACTCAAAGTTAGGATGTTGGGAGGAGTGTAGCCGGGTGGAAGGGAAGGAAGAAAGATGTTGGTGAGAATACTAGGGAATGCCCAATTTCTCATCGCCCCATTCAATTCAGCCTCTTAGCAAGATGGTGCCACACTCCTTGTACTCAGCTACGCTGTAGTACAGTATGTGTCCACTGCCCACATACCTGGCTCGAAGGGTATTGTGACCACTCACTGTTATGGGATCTTTAAGATCCATAGACCATTTAATTGACAGTGTTGCAGGTAATCACATGTATTGGTCACATACACATATTTAGCAGATGTTATTGCGGGTGTAGTGAAATGCTTGTAAGATAGCATCCTCCCACTGTTCTAGAATGTCCCAGTACCAACCAGTGCATTTAGAAGACTCACGGTCTTTTCTATTCATCCACTCCATTTCCCTTTTAACTCTTTATGTGCCTGAACCCATAGAATTTGTACTGATAGTTTGATTTGTTATTATTCTTATTGTGGTAAGAGAAGGATGTAAGATAAAAATGTAAAATAGCCAGTGTTAACCGATACAAAGGTGCCAGATTTTGTTCTTTGGTATTCCACTGGTAGTGCTCCTGTAAAAAAAAATCTATGCTTAATATGTTGAAAATGTTTGAATGTTTTAGGGTTTTTAACCGTACTTGTTTCTGCTATTTAGTGTCATTCTGTACTTAGTGGCCTAAGGCTGAACACTATTCATTTGAGCTTGAAAGTAGACATGGAGTATTGTATTTCTAACTAGTATGCAGTGTTATGTTGTGAGGGTCTGGGCGCACACACACACACACACACACACGCACACAGGTCTCAGTGCACCACTCCTTTGGGCCCAGACCTGGAGTGACAGTAATGGTCCTTCACTCTCACTCGTTTTGCACGGTCTGGTTTTCATTAAGGCAAAGCAGTCCTCCAGCTGTTTTTCTTCCTTCACTCGCATGTCGGTGAGATCTTGGCCTAAAAGTTGCCATTCTGCAGTCTTCGCCTTTTCCTCTCCATGACTTAATACAGAGCAAAACACTCACTCACACTGTTATGCACACACAGACACACGCACTGTTATGCACACACAGACACACACACTGTTATGCACACACAGACACACACTGTTATGCACACACAGACACACAGACACTGTTATGCACACACAGACACACACACTGACACACACACACACACTGTTATGCACACACAGACACACACACTGTTATGCACACACAGACACACACACTGTTATGCACACACAGACACACACACTGTTATGCACACACAGACACACACACTGTTATGCACACACAGACACACACACTGTTATGCACACACAGACACACACACTTGCACGCATGCACTCACGGAACAAGTGGTGTCTGTATGTCCTTCCAGCACATTGGAACTTTGGTTTTCATGGCCGTGTTAAGGTCTCGTAGGAAGCTCTTAAAAGGTCGTCTCTTTCAGGGTAGTAACAGTATCCGTGTTTATGGAATCCATAGCAGGGAAATGAAATGTTGACACTTCAGTGTCACTGCCTACAGGGAATGAGATGAGACAGGGATGAGAGGGAAGGTGGTGTTGAGCTGTCTGCTTGTTAGTGTTCAATCACTCAGGTGGCAGCGTTCAGGCCACTCCAGTGCTTATACTCCAACAAAACTGTCAAATCTCCCATGTGAGATGAGGGCTAGGACAAGTCTTCGTCCTCACATGTGTAGAGTACATGGCTGAGCAAAACATCTCTTTAGTCTACATTTACCTCATCTCTTCTTCTATCATTCTCATTGAGATATTATGGTCATCATGATTATGATTTTGATTATTATTATCATGATTATTGTTGTCATTATTATTTTTACTATGATCACTAACAATATTTAAAATCGTTGATTCTCCAGATGTTGTTCTCGATCCAATGAAAAACCCTATCCGGTGTATTGGCATCTTTTCAGCATGAGTCTCCTAGTTGCTTGCTTAGTGTTGGAATGCATATCTCTCAAACAGAAGGTGACGCAGGGTTAAAATTATTCATCCCTCTATTCCCATAGACTGGACTTTTTTTCACTCTGATTTGGGGGAGGGGGGGAAAGAGGGGGCTGCCGAAGCACAAATACATTTTGGCAGCCAGACGTACATGAGTCCTCCTGAGACTAAAAGTATGTCTTCGCTTGATTCCACCCCGCTCTTCCTCTCTCTCTGGCTCTTCCATTGTTGCCACATTGCCTTGACCATGAGGCCCTCCAGGCCTCACTTTTTGTTTGTCATGGCAACGCTTGTCAGATCGTAAGTTACCCATAGCAACCCGTCCAGACCTGGCGCTATTAGAATAACATAGTGCCCGTGGCAGACTAGCTGTATGGAAGCCATGCAGACTATAGAACTCCCTCCTCTCTCTCACACACACACACATACACACACCCTCACACTTGTTTTCTTCTCTACCCTTCTTTTCTAAAAATGAACTGTTGCTGCAGACTTCACCCAGTTTCAGTGTGTCACCATTTGTATATAAGCTTATGGCTAGTTGGGTGGCATCGACATGCTTCTTCTGACCCATGATTCGTGGGCCCTGAATTGTGTCATTGAGAGGGCGCCACAAGCTTCACATGATAGCAATTACCCAGAACTCCTCTACAAGGCCACATATATCTACCCTCTAGGCACACACTGGTTGAATCCACGTTGTTTCTATGTAATTTCAATAAAATGATCCTGAACCAACGTGGAATAGATGTCTGTGCCCAGTGGTTACCATGCACCCAGCGCTGTCTGCAGCTGTGGTGGAGCACAATGCCTAAAGCATTGACTCAGATATTATAAACCAGCTGCCAACGCCGGCCTCGCCATCGTGTCCCCTCCATATACACACACACACATGAAAGCATACACATAGACACACACAATCCTCCTTCTCGCTCTGTCTGCTTGGATATTTTTCTATGCTACGCTAATATGTGATGTAAGCGAAACGCAGATTGAGAGAAGAGCTTTAGGTTTGAGGTTGCTAATGCTGTTAAAATCCCACCTGCACCCCTGTCCTCCCCCCTCCACCTAACACCCTTCCCATTGTGAAAGTAACTGTGTGATGGTGTTTGTCTTGATGGCTGTGGGGTTTTGAGGATGCTTGTTCTCTATGGAAAGTGTCAAATCCCATGGATGGTGATGCAAAAACAATGATTTCAAAGAATTAAAGGATAAAACAAAACAAAGCTCAGCCTCTGGCATTTTGTGTGTGTGATAGTGAATGTTGTCTTTTGACCTTGGGAGGTAGAATGAATTAAAGGATAAAACAAAACAAAGCTCAGCCTCTGGCATTTTGTGTGTGTGATAGTGAATGTTGTCTTTTGACCTTGGGAGGTAGAATGGGTTCCCTCCATCCTCTCCTCACCTGTGGTAATATCAGTTTGTTTCATGGTCACATCACATGGCCACTGATCATGTTTCATAGGAACATTTGATTTGGCAGTGTTTAAGTTTAGCCCTAGTGCTCTGTGTATTAAGGTTACTGAGAATATCAATGTTTTTGAGTAGGAAATATAGATACATATGAATATTAAGGCTAGACATACAAATCAGTCAAACAATTCCAAACAATTCCACTCTAAATTACATACAGAAAAATGACTGAATTGTCAATACTCTTCAATGGTGCCTCTACTTATTCCGCTCATGTACTGTAGGCTACTGTACAACTCTAGAAATCCCCACAGGAACAACGGGCAGCTCAGTCCTGTGAGCGCAAGTACACTCTCATGACACAAGATGGCAGTATGTCCCCTGTATTGCACCAGCAGAGATTAGCATTAAAGGTTTTAATGGTACCTTTGCGCCAGTCAGCAATTAATAGCTAAACTGTCTGTGATAGATGCCAAGTAGAGATAGGCCTACAGTTTTCAACTGTGTCTATCTATCGTGTTGTTTTGTGTCTTAGCGTATCATTTCATTTAGCATTTTTGTTGGATAATTTAGGAGTTTACCCTTTCCATAGGGTTTCCAAACCACGGGACTGTGTGAGTATTAACTAATGCTCATTGTCTCACTTCAAATGGCATCATTCCTAGTACGCAAGGCTCGTCCCTCAACCGACCTGTCTTGTTTCCACTAGTTACCACAGCCACAAAGTCAAAATTGGCTATGTATTGTGAAAATTCATGAACAAAAATGTGCTTTCTGGTCTTAATTTAAGGTTTGGAATAGGCATAAGTTTCGCAGCGTGGTTAAGGTTATGGTTAGGTTTAAAATTGGATTTAAGAAGAGACTTGGCTTACGTCCGACGGCAAGTTTTACAGTTCATCAAGGGGATAGGAAGCGGGCTCTCAAGGACAAAGGCAGTGGGGTCTGCTCCCCCGAAGGTCAATGTCTGTGCCAATGCAGAAATCTAATTAGCATGATAACAAAATCCACATAAAAATCTGTCAGTTAAAGCTCGAGATTTCAGGTTGTTTTTGTATTGGATGCGTCTCAATCCACCACGTCTGCCTATGTAACACTTCTGCATCTGCGGTGAAAGGTGACAGAGCTAGAGTGATGTTTGTCAGACCATGAGACATCTCGGAAATAGGTCATCTGTAGTGTCTGAACGGTTTGGCCTAAAAAATATTATGAACCACCTATGGAAAAATGAGACTCAGGAAAACGATGCTGATCTCCGTTCTTCTCTACAACCCCAAGCCTCTTGAGCGGATCTGCCAACTTCTGTCTGTAGAGGCCAGACAGTTTGGGCAACAGACTAATATGACCCCTCTGTGGAAAGATGAGACCCGCACGAACATGCACATGTTGGTTGTTTTGCTCTAGAACTCATCTGAAGGTAACCCGGTAACAGTTATAATAATTTAGTTTTTTTTTAAACATTTTTTTAACTTGGCAAGTCAGTTTTTATTTAATTGTAAATGTTTATTTAACCTTTATTTAACCCTCCTGTTGTGTTTCGGTCAAATTGGACGCACACACACACACACACACACACACACACACACACACACACACACACACACACACACACACACACACACACACACACACACACACACACACACACACACACCTCACTCCCCTTCTTGTCTTCCATGGCAACCCCCACGGGAACCTTTCCACAATAGAATCTTTCCCCCACGGGAACCACACCTGTTAGCATTCTCACAAACAACATTGTTTCAATAATATATAGAACTTTTCTCGCAGCTCTGGTATATAAAGCTTTTTTGAGGCCTTGCTCACAATTCATTCTGTGGCAGCACAATGACTAAACAATATACTGTATGTGAGGCTCTTGATCATGACACTGGTGAGGAGGAGAGGTCGTCGTCAACAAGGCAAGCTGGCAGCGATCAGAGAGGTTTTGTACAAGTGTTTGGAGCGCCTTTTGATAAAGTTGACAAAAAGATCTAACACAACATTAGGTGATAATATATGTATTATTATGGATTTATAATCAGCCATAATGGGGCAGTTATTTTGGACCGAGAACACAGAATGAATTAAATTGAAATGAATACAGCAGGAGGGTTAACTAGGCAAATCAGTTAAGAACAAATTCTTCTTTACAATGACGGCCTACCAAAAGGCAAAAGGCCTCCTGCGGGGACCGGGGCCTGGGCTATTTTTTTTTACAATAAATACAATATCAATAGAAGATAAAAACACACATCACAACAAGAGAGACAACACAACACCACATAAAGAGAAACCAAAGACAACAACATAGCAAGGCAGAAAGTCATGACAACACAGCATAGCAACATCATGGTAGCAATACAACATGATAGCAGCACAAACATGGTACAAACATTACTGGGCACAGACAACAGCACAAAGGGAAAGAAGGTAGAGACAACAGTACATCACACAAAGCAGCCACAACTGTCAATAAGAGTGTCCATGATTGAGTCTTTGAATCAGGAGATGTAGATAAAACTGTCCAGTTTGAGTGTTTGTTGCAGCTCGTTTCAGTCGCTACCTGCAGCGAACTGAAAATAGGAGTGACCCCCAAGGATGTGTGTGCTTTGGGGACGTTTAACAGAATGTGACTGGCAAAACCGGTGTTGTATGTGAAGGACGAGGGCTGCAGCATACTGGACCCTATTCCAACTAAACTACTGAAAGTGCTGCTTCCTGTGCTTGGCCCTCCTATGTTGAACATAATAAACAGCTCTCTATCCACCGGATGTGTACCAAACCCACTAAAAGTGGCAGTAATAAAGCCTCTCTTGAAAAACCAAACCTTGACCCAGAAAATATAAAAAACTATCAGCCTATATTGAATCTCCCATTCCTCTCAAAAAGATTAGAAAAAGCTGTTGCGCAGCAACTCATTGCCTTCCTGAAGACAAACAACGTGTACGAAACGCTTCAGTCTGGCTTTAGACCCCATCATAGCACTGAGACTGCACTTGTGAAGATGGTAAATTAGCTTTTAATGGTGTCAGACCAAGGCTCTGCATCTGTCCTTGTGCTCCTAGACCTATGTGCTGCTTTTGATACCATTGACCATTGTCCGTGTAGACCATTGGTCTACATGGACAAGTTCTGGCCTGGTTTAGATCTTATCTGTCAGAAAGATATCAGTTTGTCTCTGTAGATGGTTTGTCATCTGACAAATCAACTGTAAATTTCAGTGTTGCTCAAGGCTCCGTTTAAGGACCACTGACCTCTTGGTGTTGTCATTCGGAAACATAATGTTAACTTTCACTGCTATGCGGATGCCACACAGCTGTACATTTCGATGAAACAGGGTGATTTGAATCCCCAAAATTGCCCTCCCTGGAAGCCTGTGTTTCAGACATAAGGAAGTGGATGGCGGCAAAGGTTCTACTTTTAAACTCGGACAAAACAGAGATGCTAGTTCTAGGTCCCAAGAAACAGAGAAATCTTCTGTTGAATCTGACAATTAATCTTGATGGTTGTATAGTCGTCTCAAATAAAATTGTGAAGGACCTCGGCATGACTCTGGACACTGTTCTCTCTTTTGACAAACATATCTAGACTGTTTCAAGGACAGATTTTTTTTCCATCTACGTAACACTGCAAAAATCTGAAAATTCCGGTCCAGGAATGATGCAGAAAAATTAATTATTTAACCCTCCATCCCCACTGTCACACCCTGACCATAGTTTGCTTTGTATGTTTCTATGTTTTGTTTGGTCAAGGTGTGATCTGAGTGGGCATTCTATGTTGTGTGTCTAGTTTGTCTGTTTCTGTGTTTGGCCTGTTATGGTTCTCAATCAGAGGCAGGTGTTAGTCATTGTCTCTGATTGGGAACCATATTTAGGTAGCCTGTTTGGTGTTAGGTTTTGTGGGTGATTGTTCCTGTCTTTGTGTTTGTTACACCAGATGGGGCTGTTTTCGGTTTTTTCACGGTTTCTTGTTTTTTGTATATTGTTCTTTTTTCATCTTTATTAAAGATGTATCACAATAACCACACTGCGTTTTGGTCCACCTCTCCTTCAACAGAAGAATCCCGTTACACCCACAGTGAAGCATGGTGGTGGCAGCATCATGCTGAGGGGATGTTTTTCACCGACAGGGACTGGGACACTGGTCAGAATTGAAGGAATGATGGATGGCGCTAAATACAGGGAAATTCTTGAGGGAAACCTGTTTCAGTCTTCTTGAGATTTGAGACTGGGATGGAGGTTCACCTTCCAGCAGGACAATGACCCTAAGCATACTGTTAAAGCAACACTTGAGTGATTTAAGGGGAAACATTTAAACGTCTTGGAATGGCCTAGTCAAAGCCCAGACCTCAATCAATTGAGAATATGTGGTATGTCTTGAAGATTGCTGTACACCAGCGTAACCCATCCAACTTGAAGGAGCTGGAGCAGTTACACCTGGAAGAGAATTGAGAATTGCAGCTGTAATTGCTGCAAAAGGTGGCTCTACAAAGTGTTTTTATGTCTTATTTCTTGTTTGTTTCACCCCAAAAATTATTTTGCATCTTCAAAGTGGTAGGCATGTTGTGTAAATCAAATGATTCAAACCCCCCAAAAATCCATGTTAATTCCAGGTTGTAAGGCAACAAAATAGGAAAAATGCCAAGGGGGGTGAATACTTTTGCAAACCACTGTAAATGGATGAGAGAACTTCCTACTGCCTGAGCAATGTTGTTGATGTAAATTGAGAAGAGCATCGGGCCTAGAATTGAGCCTTGGGGTATTCCCTTGGTGACAGGCAGTGGCTGAGACAGCAGATTTTCTGACTTTATACGCTGCACTCTTTGAGATAGGTAGTTAGCAAGGATTATTTGTGAGGATAACATTGAGGAGAGTAGCCCCATTGGAGTCCCATTGCTTTAGGACTTGGTCAGGTGGTTTAAGCATGTCCCAGTTTAGTTCAACTAGCAGGACAAATTCAGACTTAGTGTAAGGTGCCAGGAGAGAGCTTAGGGCAGGTAGGGTACAGGCCGGTGCTGATGGAGGACGAAGGCACCCAGCAACAGTCAACAAAGAGCTTTTTGAAAGTTTAATGCTTAAAACCAGCAAATCAAATTGTTTGGGGACAGACTTGGTGGAGACAACTGAACACTGAAGAGGATCCTTGGTAAAAAGGTTATAACCAAAAAGGTTAACATCAGTGTTCAAAACACTCTTCCTTAACCACGTCTCAGTAATGACCAACACATATGGATTGGAGCTGTGAACCCACACTTTCAATTGATCAATTTTAAGTAATACGCTTCTAGTGTTAATGTGCAAAAAGCCCAGGCATTTACAAGAGGAGAAATCAGTGAAGCAGATTTCAGAGCAAGTCAGAATTGGGACTAGTAACAGTAGATGGGCCAGGTTGTACATGTACATTTCCAGATATCATCAACAGTAATACAATCAAGGCACGGCAGAGGACAGGGAGAGATCTGCAGTGCTGGTATATGACATCTGAATGTGCATCAGATGGCAACAAGATCATATTGTACAGTTGTGACACAGCCTGGGAACGAACCAAGGTCTGTAGTGACGCTTTAGACCGCTGAGCCACTCGGGAAGTCACAATTCATGGAAGTATATATGAAGACTGTAATAAGGGTTTATAAATATGTAAAAAGACAAATAATACATTTTTCTTGATCTTTATTATATATCTCAGATATAGGATATATTTTTCGGAACAAACTTCCTTTAGAATATTTTTTGGGGACTATCTGTTGTTCCGTGTAGTGAATCTGTTATTCAATGTGTTTGTATGGGCTAAAACTATTCTATATACAGTAGCTTAGTTCCTCAGCTTACACATCTCAGAGGAGCTGAAATGGTCAAACCACACAGACACCGTGGTGAAGAAGACACGGAAGTGACTCTTCAACTTCAGGAGGCAGAAGAAATTTGGCCATCTCCACAAAGCCCTCATTGTTCTACAGGAGAACTATCAATAAAATATTTAAGGGCTGCATCACAGCCTGACATGGCAATTCCACTGCCGCTGAACGCAAAGATCTACAAAGGGTGGTACTCTCAGCCGAACGCATCAATGGGTGCACACTGCCTTTCCTCCAGGAAACCTACAGGAAGGCCAAGAAGATCATCAGGGACCTTAGCCTCCCGAGCCACGGCCTGCCCTCCCTGCTTCCATCACTCGGCAGTGATTGGAGCATCATGGCAAAAACTGACAGACTGGCCAAAAGCTTTTACCCCCAGACAATCAGGCTGCTCAATAGCCACCACTTGTCAGCTACCTGCTTCCCCTGTCCCCCAGACTTCTGTTTTGGGATGTCTCCTGGTCTGACAAACACGGCTGTAGCTCTGCCACCTGCCACCGCAGACGCGGAAGGCCAACACCTGGCGGATGCGGTGGATTGAGACGCAGCCTATGCAAAAAAGATTTATCTCTAGTTTAACAGACAGATATGTATTTTTATTACACTGATCAGATTTACCGCGGGGGCATGGGCATCGACTCTAGGGGGTTAAGTTTTACAGCACCAAATTTATGCAACTGTTCTCAGAAATCAGAATCTATCTGACTCTGACAGCTGTCACTGTCCTTCATTTGGAAATGTTAAGTTATGTATCACTAGATATGATTTAGTACAAGATTAAGGGTATACTGTGCAACTTTCACAAGGTCTGGATGCCTTATATGGAATACTGTACGACAAAAGGAGTCTGTATTGAAAACATGCCCATGTCAGGGGAGATAGCTATTTAGGCAATCCCTAGCTGCTGGGCTGCTCAGTCATGGTCCTGGGGGTCTGCCATACTGTTGTTTGTCACTCTAGCCTGGGCTTAACACACCTGAAACCAGTAATGAATGTTTCACTAAGATCCTAAAGCTGAGTGGGGTGTGTTGGGTTGTGGCGCTGCAGGGCCATGGACCCCTAGGGGCAGGACGGGGCGATCCAGCCATATTGTGTGCAAGTAAAAAGAGCTCTACAGTACTATTATGCCTGTGATATGAATTATATGGAGGGTATACTGTTTCTGTGTGTTAATGTGTAGGTGTGTTGATATGTGTGTTTTTATGAAACTTTAGTTTTACTTGAGACATAAAAAAATATATATGGGAAGTAGGTTGTGTTGGGGAGAAAGTTGAGTTATTGACTAGACTGGTGGGGATTGGGCGTGCAGGCAGCTCGGTCTGGCTGGCGGTCTGGCTGAAATTTGATATAGAGGATGTCTTAATAAAGACTTTGTACTTTATTTGTAGGAGTTGTTCATTTGTTAGGCTATTGGTTAAAGGTACAACACAATACTGATTACTGAATTATCATTCAATCATTATCAGTCTTAGCAATCCTTTAAACATATTTAATAATGATCTCTTACCTATCTTGATGACTGTGGGCATTTTTGCTTACTTTTTGTTGTTTTAAATATGGACGGCTATTAGATTATGTAGAAATGCAGGAAAAGAGCTTTAGATGCCCCCCAAAATATGAAGACCCCCAGACACCCACCACATTATGTCACCCCCACTTCTGAAACAAGAGTTACGCCCCTGGCTAGAACTTCACTAGCTAGCTAGCGGGAGTTTTCAGCATTGAGTGTGTCAACCGGCATGCATCCCTGCATGCATCCCTGCATTTCGTTTCATATGGATTGATTTGAGACTGCTTGGGTTAGCCAGCAAGCAGACACTAGCTAGCAAATTTTATATCACCACAAAACACCTTAGTTAGATGTAGAATTAGGTAGTGAAGACCTGCTACTTAAACAAAATTGTAATATTTGCTACAGGTTTAAAGGTTTTGGAAAGATGAACTTTGACTCTTTTGAGGATGAAAGTGGATTCAGAGGATGATGTCACCTTGGTAACATTTTCAAATGTTAGGACAGCAATAGCCAAACTTCTTTTGAGTGTTTGAGAGTTTTCAGACAGATCAGTGCAGACGGACGTTATGAGACAATGAACTAATGCTATGGTCATTGAAATCAAGACATCTCCCAAGTTGTTTATTATTGGACCAAATGGATTAATGGGGGGAAAAGTGTTGGCACCTACCTGTATTTTGATGTCTAACAGAAGTGGCTATGTCAATGTTTCTTTGAAGTCATAACATATTTAATATATTGCGGGCTGCCTAATAGCTGAAAAGGCCATGCATACCTGGTTATAATTAAACTGAACAAAAATATAAACTCAACATATAAAGTGTTGGTCCCATATTTCCTGAGCTAAAATAAACGATCCCAGAAATGTTCCATATGCACAAAAAGCTTTTTTCGCTCAAAATGTTGTTCACAAATTTGTTTACATACCTGTTAGTGAGCATTTCTTTTTTGCAAAGATAATCCATCCACCTGACAGGTGTGGCATATCAAGAAGCTGATTAATCAGCATGATCATTACACAGATGTACCTTGTGCTGGGGACAAAAAAAGGCCGCTCTAAAATGTGCAGTTTTGTCACACAACACAATGCCACAGATGTCTCAAGTTTTGAAGGAGCGTGCAATTGGCATGCTGTCTGCAGGAATGTCCACCAGGGCTATGAATGTTAATTTATCTACCATAAGCCACCTCCAATGTAGTTTTAGAGAATTTGCCAGCACGTCCAACCAGTCTCACAACCGCAGACCACTTGTATGGGGTCGTATGGGCGAGCGATTTGCTGATGCCAGCGTTGTGAACAGAGTGCCCCATGGTGGCGGTGGGGTGATGGTATGGGCATGCATAACCTATGGACTACGAACACAATTACATTTTATTGATGGAAATTTGAATGCACAAAAATACAGTGACAAGATCCCGAGGCCCATTGTAAGACCCATTTATTTTTAAGGTATCTGTAACCAACAGATGTATATTTGTATTCCCAGTCATGTGAAATCCTTAGATTAGGGGATCATTTCAATTGACTGATTTCATATGAACTGTAACTCCGTAAAATCGTAGAAATTGTTGCATGTTACGTTCATACTTTTGTTCAGTATATTAATCACACATGCAAAACAACGGGTGACATGTTTCATTTTCATAGAGAATTGGTGCAGATACAGTGAAATATTCAACTGTGATTGGAGAGAGGCATGATAATATATTTAGTATGAAAATATTTTCTGTATTTTACTTCATTTCCATGGGGATGAGATTTCAATACGTTACACAGATGCTTATACAGTGCCTTGCAAAATTATTAATCTCCCTTTGCATTTTTCCTATTTTGTTGCATTACAAGCTGTAATTTAAATGGATTTTTATTTGGATTTCATGTAATGGACATACACAAAATAGTCCAAATTGCTGAAGTGAAATGTAAAAAATTACTTGTTTCAAAAAATTGTATGGAAAAGTGCTGCGTGCATATGTATTCACCCCATTTGCAATGAAGGCCCTAAATAAGATCTGGTGCAACCAACTACCTTCAGAAGTCACATACAGTGCCTTGCGAAAGTATTCGGCCCCCTTGAACTTTGCAACCTTTTGCCACATTTCAGGCTTCAAACATAAAGATATAAAACTGTATTTTTTTGTGAAGAATCAACAACAAGTGGGACACAATCATGAAGTGGAACGACATTTATTGGATGTTTCAAACTTTTTTAACAAATCAAAAACTGAAAAATTGGGCGTGCAAAATTGGGCGTGCAGAAATAAATAAGCAAACACATTTGGTGTTCAGCAAATGGCATGTGGGAGACAAACATATGGAAGAAGGTACTCTGGTCAGAGCTTTTTGGCCATCAAGAAAAACGCTATGTCTGGCACAAACCCAACACCTCTCATCACCCCGAGAACGCCTTCTCCACAGTGAAGCATGGTGGTGGCAGCATCATGCTGAGGCTGGGACGGAGGTTAACCTTGCAGCAGGACAATGACCCTAAGCACACTGCTAAAGCAACACTCGAGTGATTTAAGGGGAAACATTTAAATGTCTTGGAATGGCCTAGTCAAAGCCGAGACCTCAATCCAATTGAGAATTTTTGTTATGACATTAAAGATTGCTGTACACCAGCGTAACCCATCCAACTTGAAGGAGCTGAAGCAGTTTTGCCTTGAAGAATGGTCAAAAATCCCAGTGGCTAGATGTGCCAAGCTTATAGAGACATACCCCAAGAGACTTGCAGCTATAATTGCTGCAAAAGGTGGCTCTACAAATATTGACTTTGGGGGGGTGAATAGTTATGCACGCTCAAGTTCTCAGTTTTTTTTGTCTTATTTCTTGTTTGTTTCACAAGAAAAAATATTTTGCATCTTCAAAGCGCTAGGCATGTTGTGTAAATCAAATGATCCAAACCCCCCCAAAAATCAATTTTGAGTCCAGGTTGTAAGGCAACAAAATAGGAAAAATGCCAAGGGGGGTGAATACTTTCGCAAGCCACTGTACATGCCAGCAGCACTGCACTTCACAAGAACTGAGCACATGTTAAATTGTTCGGTACAAAGCACTGTGAAAACTGCACGTCAGATGTTAAGCATGTCATACATATTGACATTAGACAATGTTGAACATATGTACATTTTCCTGAAGGACTCCTCTTCAACAGTGGTGTAAAGTACATACGTATAAATACTTTAAAGTACTACTTAAGTCGTTTTTTGGGGGCTTCTGTACTTTACTTGACTGTTTATATTTTTGACTACTTTTACTTCACCACATTCCTTAAGAAAATATTGTACTTTTTACTCCATACATTTTCCCAGACACCCGAAAGTACTTTCATTGTGAATGCTGAGCAGGACAGGAAAATGGCCTCATTCACACACATATCAACAGAACATCCCTGGTCATCCCTACTGCCCTGATCTGGCGGACTCACTAAACACACATTGTTTGTTTGTAAATTATGCCTGAGTGTTGGAGTGTGCCCCTGGCTAACTATAAATAAATAAAAAATAAGAAAATGGTTCCGTCTGGTTGGCTTAATATAAGGAATTTGAAATTATTTATACTTTTACTTTTGATACATAAGTATATTTTAACAATTACATTTACTTTTGATCCTTAAGTATATTTTAAACAAAATACTTTTAGACTTTTACTCAAGTAGAATTTTACTCAGGTGACTGTTACCTTAATAGAAAATGACTCAAGTAAAGTTATCTTTACTTTTACTCAAGTATGACAATTGGGTAATTTTTCCACCACTGCTCTTCAGTGATCAGAAAGCACATGTTTTCATTCAATCTCTGTACTAACTCAGTAGTCTGTATTCAATTTCTGTTCTGACACTGACCCTGACACTGTGTATCCTCATTTTGATTCCTATCTATACACTGCATCACAGCACATACAGTACAGTACATCTCTACCTCCAGGTGTGTTACTTTCTCCCTGAGAGCAGTGTTCTATCTCCCATTCCCTGCAACCTGAAGACACATCAGACATCAGTCTAATGTTAATAGCTAGACTGACTCCAGCAAGTCTATAGATATGACTTAACGTCACGCCAATTACAATCACATATTTTCCTAGAATTTGAGATTTTTACTATCCAGCAACCATTAGTGCTCCCAGTCACACTGCCTCCCCTTTCACTCCCATGGTGAGGTGATGGACTTTGGCTTGACATGTAGCAAGGGCTGAAGGGCTTTGGCAAGGAGCACCCAATGGTGGCGGTCTTTCCCCCGCTGCAAAGCACCACGCCTTCAGCAGGCTTTTACTCTGAACCCGAGCAATGTGGGTATGGCCTGGCACCCCCACTGAGGAAGAGGAGCCAGAGAAGGTCCTACAGCAGCCCAAGGAGGGAGAGGCTGGGGAGGGGGCTTGGCGAGGCTTGGTGGAGAAGCTGGAGGAGGAGGGGGGAGGCTTAGATCTGATAAGAGACGATGGACCAGGACTGGGACCATGGGAAGAAGCAAACCCCAAAGATTTGGAGCTCCTGCCCCCCTGTCTGAGACAGCGTCCATGCAGAACGTTGAGGAATGCCCTCTTGAACTCCTGGCTGAAGCAGGGATAGATAATGGGGTTGATACAACTGTTGAGGTAGCCCAGCCAGAAGGTGATCTTAAAGATGGTGTCAGGTGGCCTGTACGATGGGAATATGGAGCCTGTGGAAAGAACAGACAGAAAGAACACACACAGATCTGTCACTTAAACACATACAGAAGTTCACAATGTCTATATGAATCATTGATCATTGGCATGTTCTATCGGCCATTCTCTGTATGTATTAACACCAACAATAAGATGAGCAGAGATAGCTCACACATTAACGCACACCATTTCACTATAGTTCCAATTGCAGACATACTGATGTTCACTGTGTACTTAACACTTTGTAAGTTATCTTTCTAGGTTAGACTTTGGTAAAGCCAGCATACCTGGATTTGTTTCTAAATGTCTTAAACATTCAACTCTTTCATTCCTGTCTGAGAAGCTCAGGGGCATCAGCTCAGAGTCGGCATGAAATATTGTGCTGTTCATAGTGAAATGCTAAACTCCAGTAATGCTTTGCTGCCTTGGAAAGAGGAAGGGTGATTGTGGGCGCCTGCTTACTGAGCACAAAATCATGCCCTTTATGTTTGTTGTCCGTAATGGTTTAGGAATCAAATAATGAATAGTGTTTTTGTTCATTTCATTTCTTCCCTGAAGTATAACCCAACGCTGGCATTTCATTTGCTCTGCTTCTCCATGGCAGTAATTTAATTCCTGATGTACTTTAAAAGAAAACAGACATGTATAGCGAGCATTCGACAGGGGTAACCAAGGTCGTAGACTCCATTGTTATGTATACAATAAAACACAAATAAATCAATAAACTATTCTAATATTGGACTGGTGTATAAATGCATTCTAAAGTAGGATAAGAAATGCAGAGTATGGATGCATTCAGATACACCTCCCCAGACCAAAGGAGGAGGATTCAGAAGAATGAGTGTTTTAGGCCATCAGCAGGCCATCTACTAATCTGCTAACCTACAGTAGGTGAGTTCAACACCAATCTCCATTTCATCTTGAATAACAGGTCTCTCTAATCCCTAATCAAGAATATTAGGGATGGTACTGTATACTGTACTGTGTACTGCATCTCATTAATCACATTCTGTGGGGGTATTAACGACGTGGATGACAGCTTTGAGGCAATGTTGGTTTTGACTGTAGGCGACATGTATCGTCATATGGTCATGTATAGCCCCTCTTAATCTTCCTATCATTCATATTTTTTGCCAAGATATTATAGAATGCAACATTTGTGCCCTGTCATATCTTTCAAATTACTGAACTATAGTTATAAGTGACTCATCCCATGGCCATGCTAACAAGAGCGATTTTGTCGCTGAATTTGTATAATAGAGGGTTGCTTTTGCTTACAACTCTTAACACTGTTTTTGGTGCGCTGTGACAGAACTAAAACAACGGAAAAGCAGAAAATAGGCCCTGTGGCTTATTCCCTGTCTTTCAGTCTCTATCAATACATTCATTTCCATTCAATTTTGTCACAGCGCTTTTCCATTGAGAGGGGGAGATTTACATTTTAAAGTTCAATTGAGTTGAGTGGAGGGGTTTATTTTTCTGCGATTTGGAAGGGAAGCTTTCCCTGACTAGAAAACGACAGTGTGAGGCAATCACTCTCTATCCAGTAATGTGGGTTTATATGCTGCTATGGGAAATCAGTTAGAAGGATTATTTTTGTGAGAAAAATGCTAATTCATTCAGGGATGCTGTTCCCTCTGATATTGTTATTTGACAGTTGATTAGACAGACATCTAGTCATATTAACGACTCTTTTTCATTTCCAAACGAAAGGCATGCAGCACCACATACATATCATAGAGAGCAAGGAAAGGCATTGTGGGATACCCACCGATGGGCATAACCAGGAAGAAGGGCAGCCAGCAGAGAACGAAGCAGCCAACCACGATGCCCAGTGTCTTGGCTGCCTTCTTCTCCCGGGAAAACTTCAGCAGGCGCATAAGGGCGAAGGTGGTGCGTCTCCGCCTAATGGTGCCCTTTTCTCCCTCCTCCTCCTGGCCCTCTGGCACAGCAGGGGCATTTCCACGATGGATCCTCAGTGTCACTCCCTCTTCCTTCGTGACCATCCCCCCCTCACTCTTCCTGCCCTCCCTCAGGTCCCGGGACTTCTGCTTGGCCACCACATACACCCTGCAGTACATGGCCAGAATGACAGCCAGTGGCACATAGAACGACCCCAGGGCAGAGAAAATAGCATAACCCGGTTCCTCTGTGATCCGGCACTCAGTCTCGTCCTCTGGGTCGGGCTCCTTCCAGCCGAAGAGCGGACCCACGGATATGGCTGCCGAGAGGCCCCAGAGAGCTGTCACTGCGACCAGGCCGCGCCGCCCAGTGGCCATGGCCGGGTAGCGCAGCGGGTAGCTGACAGCAAGGTAGCGGTCCACAGAGATGACACACAGACTGAGGATAGAGGCAGTGCAGCAGAGAACATCCAAGGCAGCCCAAGCACTGCAGAATGGCCGGCCAAACACCCAGCGCCCCAGGACCTCCGAAGTGGCAGAGAAGGGCAGCACGGTGGAACTCAGGAGCAGGTCGGCTGCTGCCAGGTTGGCGATGAAGTAGTGTGTGACAGAGCGCAGGTGGCGGTGGCACACCACAGACAGAATGACCAGGATGTTACCTAGAACCCCGAAGATGACAAACACTCCCAGCACCAGACCCAGGGTCACAGCCTTAGTGTTATCCATATCAGCATAGGAAGAGGAGCTGCAGTTGGGACAGTTCTCTGACACGGGGAAAGTTATGTTCTCACCCGAGGGAACCATTTCGGCTTTGTTTATGGTTAATTCATTAGTTGAATGTTTTTGGGATTGACTGCAATGTTCTGTTAAATCAGAAGCCAGCTTTGCAAACTTCAGCTCAGGAGTTGGGAGTCCACCATTTGTATCTCCCCTTTGTGTGACTCAAGACTGCAAAAGTTGCTACCTCATCAATCACAGATCTTTGATGCCAGGAGGCAGGAGCCCTTGCCAATGCGTGCACAAATCACAAGTCCTTGGCAGAGACATAAAAAAATACTGACAGGTCAGGATAGTAAATCTTCAGCACTGGCACTGATTGTTGTGCCATTTGTCTGTGGAGTTTGGCTGCAGGGCTTTCTGGGTGATAACAAGATCCAATATGTTTATGCTGTCTCTTCCTCCATGGGACTGAGATGGTAGAAACTTGCTGGAGGGATGATTTTATTAAGCAAAAGTCCCACTAAAAACACAGGAAAAAGAGAGCAGTTAATAAAAAAAAAGACATCCTCCTAGGCTCCATCCCTTTTTCACGGAATGGCAGAAGCTAAGGTGGGATTCAATCAGAATCGGCATCAGACTGCATTCACGGTAAACACTGCAAATGTCAACTCAATCGGAAATTACATTTAAATGTCAAGCGCAGTATATTGCAGAACTTCCTTGGTCTGGACTGAATCTAGGCCTAAATGTACCCATGGGACACAAACTGGTTGAGTCAAAGTTGTTTCAATTAAATTTTTCACCGTATTGTGATGTGGAATCTTCGTGGAAAATATGTCACAATACGTCACAATAAGTTACATTGGAACAAGGTTCCATGATTCAACCAGTTCATGCCCAGTGAATAGTCAACCAGTTCATGCCCAGTGAATAGTCAACCAGTTCATGCCCAGTGAATAGTCAACCAGTTCATGCCCAGTGAATAGTCAACCAGTTCATGCCCAGTGAATAGTCACTGTTACAAATAAGACTGAATAAGACTGAGACTGAGTAAGCATTCATCGAGTTTTACAACCATATGCCAGGCATCCATCACATAAAAGGATATAAAAATGTTTTATAGTAATCCTAAATAAAACCACAAGACAGCAAAAAACAACAATAACATGATGGGTGTGCTGTAAAAATGCATTAACGTGCCAAATATCTTCTTCCCCGAGAGAGAGGTGCTCTGTAAAGATTTCTTCACTTCACACATCATTAAATACCACCAGAGGTCCCGCTTCAATAAACACACCATTTTCGATTTCCTTTTCATCAAAATAACATTACTGAATCTGTCTGTCGATTTGACTCCTGATGCATAACACCATCTACTTCAAACACCAGCTCCACTGACACAGAATCATTGGTAGTCATAACGTAAGTTATGAGGGAAACCATCAAAGCATAGAAGTGATTTTTTTTTACATAAAACAAAAGCTAATTTTCACCTGGGTCATAAATCAGGCAGCAACATGTGCTAACTCTGTAATGGGCAGTGTGTGAGTACGTTATAATATTGTAGATATATTGTGGGTTCCATCAATTTAATTGTTTGCATAATTCCTAATACTCATTATTTTTTATTTATACTTATTATTTTTTTACCATCCCTATGTTGATTGGAGTAAACAAACAGACAACAATAACTCTACTGCTACTTACAGCTATTTTCACTCACTTGTACGGTGCATGTAATTCAATAATTATACATACATTGAGTGTACCAAACATTAGGAACACCTGGTCATTCCATGACACAGACTGACCAGGTGAATCCAGGTGAAAGTTATGATCCCTTATTGAAGTCACCTCTTAAATCCAATCAGTGTAGATGAAGGGGAGGCGACGGGTTAAAGAAGGTCTTTTAAGCCTTGAGACAATTGAGACATGGATTGTGTATGTGTGCCATTCAGAGGGTGAATGGGCAAGACAAAAGATTTAAGTGCCTTTGAACGGGACATGGTAGTAGGTGCCAGGCACACCGGTTTGGGTGTGTAAAGAGCAGCATTCCTATTGAATGCTTTCCACACTTTGTAGTACCCAACGAATGGAGGCTGTTCTGAGGGCAAAAGGTGGTGCAACTCAATATTAGGAATGTGTTCCTAATGTTTTGTACACTGTGTATATTCCTAATTTCCTCATTCTGCAAGTGCTGGATTTTCACCCATAGTGGCCAATCCAGCATTCATTGTGATCTCCCTCCAATGCCCACAATTAACCCATCTCTCCCAGTATAATGCCATTTTTCCATTTCCTTTTGCAATACATCTTGACACAGCCATTAACTCAGCAGTCAGATGACAGGCTAGGGATTGAACTGGGGTGATAATTTCACTCAACACCAATATGGGTGTACATGTTGGTGATTTTGCATGTCATTGGATGAAATAAATGTTGGTGGAGCAGGACAAGGGCTAGTGATAGAGCTATCTCAACGCAGCAGAATCTCTGTACTGGTCACTTGGTCCAGCAGGATCAAAGACAATAACAGATAAGGGTTATTATGCTGAATTCAGTAATGTGGAATAAGTAGTGTAATTTATCTTTGAGCTGATTGACTTTTGTTTAGATGCCCAGAGAGTTTGATACGAGACAAGATACACGCACATTTAAGGGTATTTTCTATTTGGTGCATGGAAATTTAACCGCAAAAGTCCTTTTTATGTGCATTACGTCATCACACACAGCCTTTTATCAAGTCAATCTAATGGAAACACATCTAAGGACGGAAAACGCGCATATTGTTTTCATGCAAATGTTTTAATATTTGCATGAACACCTGTTGCTAATTGGGTAGAAACCTAGCTAGTCTCAGAAATAAATAGTACTGCTAGGTTTCACACAGTCAAATGTAACAAGTAACATTTTTTTATATAAAGAACTATATAAATAATATATATATGAGATCTGTATGTAACATTTAAATGTGACATTTTTGTCATTTAGCAGATGCTCTTATCCAGTGCGATTTAATTAGTGCATTAATTTTAAGATAGCTAGGTGAGGCAACCAAATATCACAGTCCAATATACAGTATACAAATATTCCATTCAAGCTAAACAATGGATATCCACTGAGTGTACAAAACATTAGGAACAACTTCCTAATATTGAGTTGCACCCCCTTTTGCTCTCAGAACAGCCTCAATTCGTTGGGGCATGGACTCGACAAGGAGTCGAAAGCGTTTCACAGGGATGCTGGCCCATGTTGACTCCAATGCTTCCCACAGTTGTATCAAGTTGACAGGATGTCCTTTGGGTGGTGGTGGTGGACCATTCTTGATACACATGGGAAACTGCTGACGTGAAGAACCCAGCAGCATTGCAGTTCTTGACACACTCAAACTGTTGCGCCTGGCGTCTTCTACCATACCCTGTTCAAAAGGCACTTAAATCCTTTCTCTTCTTATTTAAGCTGTCTCCTCCCCTTCATCTACAATGATTGAAGTGGATTTACAACATCAATCATAGCTTTCACCTGGTCAGTCTATGTCATGGAAAGAGCAGGTGTTCCTAATGTTTTGTACACTCAGTGTATAGCGTTTTGCAAAAATACTCATTTTAATACACACCTAAAATCTATGAATGAAAAACCTGAAAACAGTCATACTTTACACACGCATGAACACGCCCATAAGCAATCATTTCTGGTGAAAAAACATACATGTGAAAAAATGTGGGATATAGCCTTTTGGAATTAAACTCTTCATTTGTTATTGTGCTCTCAAAGGGTTTGAAAACTTAACATACTCCCAGGACAAGCCTATCCGTGAACATAACAGTCTACCTGGACTATTGTGTTTTGTGTTTACAGGGACATTTCTTTTCCTTTTTTTTTCTCATACCACCAAAGCTTTCTAGTAGCCTAATGTCCTCATAGTTGACTGGTTGTTTTGTAGAATAATTAGGTTCTTATTGTGGTGCTAAATTTTAATTTAGTGTTTGGTTGATTGATTGATTCCTTTTATGTTTTGAGGAGCAACAATTTCAATGTCACAAAAAATAGACATATAGGAGGAGTTTAGATAGGAAGCCCAATTCCGATATTTTTTCCACCAATTGGTCTTTTCACATCAGATCTTTTTCAGAGCTGATCTGTTTGATATTAGAATAAGGCTACATGTCTAAATGCAGCCTACGTGATGTGCTCAAAGCAAGGTTCTGATTGCTTATAGCCTACTAATGCAATTTTTGTCGGCACAAAATGCCCATCTTATATCATTTTGAAAGGTTTCTGATTGGTAGTGAAATGGTGCAGAAAATGTGATGCAAATGACCGAGGGCAGACTATGCATTCGAATTATAGTCTACAGTTCTCATACATTTTCTCTCAAACTGTTTAAATAAAACAAAAACTAAAAGTATGACTTATTTCAATAATGTATAGGGCAGCCATTGTATTTACAGATTCGGCCTAACAGAGTTGACAGACATTCCCACCAGTTCGTTTAGAATAATAAATTCAAGAACAATATTTCATCAAATCATGGAAATACGGGAATGGCTTACCTTGTTATCCCAAAAATGTCTTCCAAACGTAGCGTTATTCGACAGTACAAGTATGCTCAAAGTATAATTAAAGTATACTGAAAGTATAGATCTTTTTCGTATGGACTGGTATAACTATTCCGACGGTATTTATGACTTATACCCAGACGCGCACACCCCCTGTAGCGCACTGAGGAATCGGTCTGCTGCGGTCCTCAGTCAGAGAAATGCAGGCGCTAGAGACGCGCATCACCTAATATTCAACACTGAGACACCACCACCCCTTCTTTCTTTCTCACTCCTACATCTTCCTTTTACATTTCATCATCTACAGTCAGTGGCATATGTCGGCTATAGTCTGATATTTTGCCCAGTGAGATGCACTGCACATGTATACGTTTTGGTTAAACGGTTGAGGGGTCTAGGTAAACATAAATGGTAGACAGAATGGGTCTGGGTAGCTATTCTGATCCTGTTGTAAACTTTCACCCAAGGCATAATAAATTACTTCATCTGCAGACAGACCCCGAGACAAACCTCCTTCAGAAAATGTATGTGTTTAAGGTTGCTATGTGGCAGGGTGAATACATGTGAACACTTGAGGCATGATCTGACAAATGGCACTGACTCATGAAAATTGAGATAAATAAAATGTTATAAGAACAATTGATAATTTCTCCTTTCATATCTTCTTTCATTTCTCGAAGCAGGAGGGGCAAAATGGCATTCTCCTACTGTACCACTGTGTCCTTGATGGCAAATCACTATGAGGTGCAAGCCTCCGAATTGAATGATTGTGTTTGTGTGTATGAGATGGATAAAGTAAACTATTGGCATTATTGCCCTGGAGAGAAGTTGATAAACAAAAGTGGGACTGATTTTCTCTCTCCCCCAAGGAATCAAAATGACCCTGTCTGAACCAATTGAATTATTGGTTGGGTTGGAGGAATGTACGCGTGAAATTATTTGGATGTTCTTATGATTTTGGAATTTAGCTGGACTTTCTCTGTTTGACCGTGGACCTATTATATGGCATAACCGGCCATAGGGATGATCGAGCAAAATAAGAAAAGGGAGCATTGATGATGTCACACACGACTTTGTCATCTACAGATGAAGTTTGTTTCAAGTTGCAAAGTTTGAGACCTGGTCAAGACCCCGATCGTTTACATAACCCCTGTGAGTCACCATAGATCAGGAGAAGCGCTCTGTGAATGTCTGATCATTATACAGAAGAAGTTTCTCTCTCTTAATTTCGCTCTCCTGGATAGAGGTCATGCTGAGGTTCAAGGCTTGCTGTCTATACCTCCTACCCTCATCTCCACCGAAGGCATTGCGAAGGCAAATCAGCTTTAATTATTCAGGGTGAATGCTCTGTGTTCCTTGTTCTTACATGAAGCATTATACTAAAATGTTTGTGTGTGGTTAAAAGGATACAATGCTGAGGCATTACAAAACTGGTATTTAATTTATGCATGCTTTAATGGCTTGAATTTACTTAATGTGTTGGTTTTTAGCTGAGCAGAAGGAATACAAACATGTTCACCCTGTTATTTCTGTATCACCACATGTCCGTAATCATTCTGTCACTTGTGTGCCTCTACTGATAAACATTTATTTCCTGGCATTTATTTTTATTTTCCATTTATGTATTCATACCTTTTTTTGTGAAATGACAGCAACCTTTTAGATTAAATTATTTTAAACTTAAGGTTCTTACAATGAAATTGGCCAGAGAGCAAGAGAGAGAGTGAGAGAACAGGGTAATGAAAAGCAATAATAGAAGTGTAATTTGGCCCACCACTGTGCTGTTTGTCTGATGGATGCTGAGGCAGATGCTGTGCTGAGAATATTAAAAGCACAGTCTCCTTTTCCCACAGGTTAGTGTAGTTACCCTTATCCTTGAACTCCAAACTGAGCCGACATACTGTATGTTGCTACAGTAACAATTAGGCACATATTGAAGGATGATAATTGTTGGCCAATCCATCTATTTTATATAACAGACTGTTTGACTCACTGGAGAAGGCCTTGGAAATGTCTACCTAGATTCAATCAGAATCAAAGCCCCAGGAGAAGCCTCTGGTGGTAGAGTCATCTCAGCAGGCGTTGATTACCCATTGCTACTGCTAAACTGGAGGCAGTTTCTCACAACTGAGGTTTCCTAACATAGCACAACTTCAGACATTTTAGTCTGATTACATTTGGGTAAAACTGAATCCCCATTGCCAGGGGAATGCAGACAGCCTCTTCTCTTATTGTCGATCAGTGGAGGGAAATACAATTTCCTCTTATCAGCTCCAGGTGGATAAATGTTAAATTATTCATAGTGGGGTGAAGGCTGGGTGCTGGGAGATTAGTGTGTCTAATTGTTCCACAGTTACTGCTAAAATCCAGGAAGAAGTCTGGGTATGCACAGGTACTGTGAATGCTTCTATATTGTTCCACAGTTACTGCTAAAATCCAGGAAGGAGTCTGGGTATGCACAGGTACTGTGAATGCATCTAATAGGAAACAGAGACATGATGACTTTCATAAACAAAAGACCAAAAAAAATCCAAAGTATTCTGAATCTTCTATCTCAAAGTATGCAATATGTTGAGTCATTATGGCCTGAGGGTTGTGGTGTGGTGAGATGCCAGGAAAGGAAAATATAATAATAAGAAAAGGTAAAACATCACTTCTGTTTATGTTATCCTCCTGAGCATCTTGGAAGCAATTTGTGATTTAATTTGCATTCACCTTATTCATTCTGCCTTCAGCATCTTGTCTTGTCAGACATGCATCTCCTTCTTCACTAATTGATGTACTCACTATGTCAACCACTCATTCTCGCGCACACACAAATGCGCATGCTCGGTTTAACCCTATATTTTTCTAAGCACTTACTTCACAGCAAGTCATTAAAAAAAAAACACTCAGAAGCATCACTCATTGTCTGCAACATCAAAAAAGCTTAAATCACACCTCATTCCATGCAGCCATCTCAATACTGAACCAGTAGCAGTCACAAGTTCAGCTTCTCGTCCTCTGACAAGCATGTCAAAAGGAGTAGTAGTTCATAGAGTTTGGTATAAGGGTTTTTGGCAAGGATGAGAGTCTTGGAGGCCAGACCCTTATTTTTTACATAATGTTGCCGCTACCGTCTCTTATGACCCCTATCAAACATGCAATCTCTGGAGAATAAAATACATGACCCACGCGGAAGATTAAACTACCAATGGGACATTCAAAACTATAATATTTTATGCTTCACAGAGTCGTGGCTGAACGACGACACTATCAACATACAGCTGGCTGGTTACACACTGTACCTGCAGGATAGAACAGGGGCGTCTGGTAAGACAAGGGGCTGGCGGACTATGTATTTTTGTAAATAATAGCTGGTGCACGATATCTAAGGAAGTCTCAAGCTATTGCTCGCCTGAGGTAGAGTATCTCATGATAAGCTGTAGACCACACTATCTACCTAGAGAGCTTTCATATGTATTTTTCATAGCTGTTTACATACCACCACAGTCAGAGGCTGGCACTTAGACAGCATTGAATGAGCTGTTTCCTCAAAAGCAAACAAGAAAACGCTCGCCCAGAGGCAGCGCTCCTATTAGGGACTTTAATGCAGGGAAACTTAAATCCTTTTGACCAAATTTCTATCAGCATGTTAAATGTGCAACCAGAGGGGGAAAAACTCTGGACCACTTTTACTCCACACACAGAGACGCATACAAAGCTCTCCCTCGCCCTCTATTTGGCAAATCTGACCATATTTATATCCTCCTGATTCCTGCTTACAAGCAAAAATTAAAGCAGGATGCACCAGTGACTAGATCAATAAAAAGTAGTCAGATGAAGCAGATGCTAAACTACAGGACTGTTTTGCTAGCACAGACTGGAATATGTTCCGGGATTCCTCCAATGGCATTGAAGAGTACACAATATCAGTCATTAGCTTCATCAATAAGTGCATCGATGACGTCATCCCCACAATGACTGTACGTACATACCCCAACCAGAAGCCATGGATTACAGGCAACATCAGCGCTGAGCTAAAGGCTAGAGCTGCCGCTTTCAAGGATCAAGACTCTAACCAGTACGCTTATAAGAAATCCCGCTAGGCTCTCTGATGAACCATAAAACAAGCAAAGCATCAATACAGGACTAAGATTGAATCATACTACACCGGCTCTGATGTTCTTCGGATGTGGCAGGAGACTATAAAGGGAAGCACAGCCGAGAGCTGCCCAGTGACACGAGCCTACCAGATGAGCTAAACTACTTCTACTTCTATGCTCACTTCGAGGCAAATAACACTGAATCATGAATGAGAGCAACAGCTGTTCGGAAGACTCTGTCCGGGCTCTCCGCAGCCGATGTGAGCAAGACCTTTAAACAGGTCAACTTTCAGATGGATTACCAGGACGTGTACTGTGAGCATGTGCTGACCAACTGGCAAGTGTCTTCACTGACATTTTCAACCTCTCCCTGTCTGAGTCTGTAATACCAACATGTTTTAAGCAGACCACCATAGTGCCTGTGTCCAAGAACACATGTCTGTAGCCATGAAGTGCTTTGAAAGGCTGGTCATTACTCACATCAACACCATTATCCCAGAAACCTTAGACCCACTCCAATTTGCATACCGTCCCAACAGATACACAGATGATAAAATCTCTATTCCACTGCACACTGCCCTTTCCCACCTGGACAAAAGGAACACTTATGTGAGAATGCTGTTCATTGACTACAGCTCAGTGTTCAACACCATAGTGCCATCAAAGCTCATCAATAAGCTAAGGACTCTGGGATTAAACAGCTCCCTCTGCAAATGGACTTCCTGACGGGCCGCCTGCAGGTGGTAAGAGTAGGTAACAACACAACCGCCACACTGATCCTCAACACAGGAGCCCTTCAGGGGTGCGTGCTCAGTCCCCTCCTGTACTCCATGTTCACTGATGACTGCACGGCCAGGCACGACACCAACACCATCATTAAGTTTGCTGATGACACAACAGCGGTAGGCCTGATCACCCACAACAACGAGACAGCCTATAGGGAGGAGGTCAAAGACCTGGCTGTTTACCAGGACAACAACCTCTCCCTCAATGTGATCAAGACAAGGGAGATGATTATTGAGAGCTTCAAGTTCCTTGGTGTCCACATCACCAACAAACTAACATGGTCCAAGCACACCAAGACAGTTGTGAAGAAGGCACGACAAAACCTATTCCCCCTCAGGAGACTGAAAAGATTTGGCATGGGCCCACAGATACTCAAAAGGTTCTACAGCTGCACCATCGAGAGAATCCTGACTGGTTGCATCACTGCTTGGTATGGCAACTGCTGGCAACTGCTCAGCCTCCACTACAGAGGGTAGTGCGAACAGCCCAGTACATCACTGCGAGGCGGTGTCAGAGGAAGGCCCTAAAAATTGTCAAAGACTCCAGCCACCCTAGTCATAGACGTTTCTCTCTGCTACCGCATGGAAAGTGGTACAGGAACGCCATGTCTTGGTCCAAGTGGCTTCTAAATAGCTTCTACCCCCAAGCCATAAGACTCCTGAACACCTAAGCATGGCTACCCAGAATAAACTCAGCAAAAAAACAAACATCCTCTCGCTGTCAACTGCGTTTATTTTCAGAAAACTTAACATGTGTAAATATTTGTATGAACATAACAAGATTCAACAACTGAGACATAAACTGAACAAGTTCTACAGACATGTGACTAACATAAATGGAATGTGTCCATGAACAAAGGGGGGTCAAAATCAAAAGTAACAGTCAGTATCTGGTGTGGCCACCAGCTGCATTAAGTACTGCAGTGCATCTCCTCCTCATGGACTGCACCAGATTTGCCAGGTCTTGCTGTGAGATGTTACCCCACTCTTCCACCAAGGCTCCTGCAAGTTCCTGTACATTTCTGGGGGGAATGGCCCTAGCCCTCACACTCCAATCCAACAGGTCCCAGACGTGCTCAATGGGATAGAGATCCAGGCTCTTTGCTGGCCATGGTAGAACACTGACATTCCTGTCTTGCAGGAAATCACGTACAGAACAAGCAGTATGGCTGGTGGCATTGTCATTCTGGAGGGTCATGTCAGGATGAGCCTGCAAGCAAGAAGGGTACCACATGAGGGAGGAGGATGTCTTCCCTGTAACATTCTTTCTACGATAAACGCAAATCTGACCATCATCCCTGGTGAGACAAAACCGTGACTCGTCAGTGAAGACAACCTTTTGCCTGTCCTGTCTGGTCCAGCGACGGTGGGTTTGTGCCCATAGGCGACGTTGTTGCCGGTGATGTCTGGTGAGGACCTGCCTTACATCAGGCCTACAAGCCCTCAGTCCAGCCTCTCTCAGCCTATTGCGGACTGTCTGAGCACTGATGGAGGGATTGTGCGTTCCTGGTGTAACTCGGGCAGTTGTTGCCATCCTGTACCTGTCACACAGGTGTGATGTTCGGATGTACCGATACTATGCAGGTGTTGTTACACATGGTCTGCCATTGCGAGGACGATCAGCTGTCTGTACTGTCTCCCTGTAGCGCTGTCTTCGCCGTCTCACAGTACGGACATTGCAATTTATTTCCCTGTCCACATCTGCAGTCCTCATGCCTCCTTGCAGCATGACTAAGGCACATTCACATAGATGAGCAGGGACCCTGGGTATCTTTATTTTGGGGGTTTTCAGAATCAGTAGAAAGGTCTCTTTAGTGTCCTAAGTTTTCATAACTGTGACCTTAATTGCCTACCGTCTGTAATCTTTTAGTGTCTTAACAACCGTTCCACAGGTGCATGTTCATTAATTGTTCATTGTTCATTGAACAAGCATGGGAAACAGTGTTCAAACCCTTTTGCAATGAAGATCTGTTAAGTTCTTTTTTTAATACGTTTATTTGCATTGCCCCCCACATCCCCTTCCCCCTCTTTTACACCGCTGCTACTCTCTGTTGTTATCATCTATGCACAGTCACTTTAATAAGTACCTACATGTACATATTACCTCAACTAACCGGTGCCCCTGCACTTAGGCTCCTTACCGGTACCGCCCTGTATATAGTGGCTTGTGAAAGTATTCACCCCCCTTGCCATTTTTTACATTATGTTGCCTTACAACCTGGAGTCAAAATAGATTTTTGGAGGGGTTTGTATCATTTGATTTACACGACATTCCAACCACTTTGAAGATTTAAAATATTTTTTTATTGTAAAACAAACAAGAAATAAGACAAAACAAAACAACAGAAAACTGACCGTGCATAACTATTCACCCCCCACCCCCCAAAGTCAATTTTTTTGTAGAGCCAGCTTTGCAGCAATTACAGTTGAAAGTCTCTTGGGGTATGTCTCTATAAGCTTGGCACATCTAGCCACTGGGATTTTTGCCCATTGTTCAAGGCAAAACTGCACCAGCTCCTTCAACTTGGATAGGTTCCGCTGGTGTACAGCAATCTTTAAGTCATACCACAGATTCTCAATTGGATTGAGGTCTGGGCTTTGACTAGGTCATTCCAAGATATTTAGTCGGAAGTTTACATACACTAGGTTGGAGTCATTAAAACTCATTTTTCAACCACTCAACCACCACACAAACTTCTTGTTAACAAACTATTGTTTTGGCAAATCGATTAGGACATCTATTTTGTGCATGGCAAAAGTAATTTTTCCAACAATTGTTTGCAGACAGATTATTTCCCTGTATCACAATTCCAGTGGGTCAGAAGTTTACATACACTAAATTGACTGTGCCTTTAAACAGCTTGGAAAAGTCCATAAAATGTTGTCATGGCTTTAGAAGCTTCTGATAGGCTAATTGACATCATTTGAGACAATTGGAGGTGTACCTGTGTATGTCTTTCAGGGCCTACCTTCAAACTCAGTGCCTCTTTGCTTGACATTATGGGAAAATCTAAAGAAATCAGCCAAGACCTCAGAAAAAAATTGTAGACCTCTACAAGTCTGGTTCATCCTTGGGAGCAATTTCCAAACACATGAATGTACCACATTCATCTGTACAAACAATAGTACGCAAGTATAAACACCATATGGGACCACACAGCCGTCACACTGCTCAGGAAAGAGACTTGTTCTGTCTCCTAGAGATGAACGTACTTTGGTGCGAAAAGTGCACATAATCCCAGAACAACAGCAAAGGACCTTGTGAAGATGCTGGAGGAAACAGGTACAAAGTATCTATATCCACAGTAAAATGAGTCCTATATCAACATAACCTGAAAGGCCGTTCAGCAAGGAAGAAGCCATTGCTCCAAAACAACCATAAAAAAGCCAGACTACGGATTGCAACTGCACATAGGGACAAAGATCGTACTTTTTAGAGAAATGTCCTCTGGTCTGATGAAACAAAAATAGATCTGTTTGACCATAATGACCATTGTTATGTTTGGAGGAAAAAGGGGGAGGATTGCAAGCCGTAGAACACCTTCCCAATCGTGAAGCACGGGGATGCCAGCATCATGTTGTGGGGGTGCTTTTCAGCAGGAAGGACTGGTGCACTTCACAAAATAGATGGCATCATGAGGTAGGGAAACTTATGTGGATATACTGAAGCAACATCTCAAGACATCAGTCAGGAAGTTACAGCTTGGTCGCAAATGGGTCTTCCAAATGGACAATGGCCCCAAGCATACTTCCAAAGTTGTGGCAAAATGGCTTAACTTCTTACGGAACATACGGTGAAATTGCAGAGCGACAAATTCAAATTACAGATTTTGTAATATTAAACAGTCATGAAAATACAAGTGTCAATCATCATTTAAAAGCTTAACTTCTTGTTAATCCAGCTGCTTTGTCAGCTTTACAGCGAAAGCACACCATGCAGTTATCTGTGGACAGTGCCCCGCACACAAAATATTACATACATTTTCCAACCTAGCAGAGGCGTCACGAAAGTCAGAAATAGCGTTAAAATGAATCACTTACCTTTGAAGTTCTTCATCTGGTTGCAATCACAAGGGTCCCAGCTACATAACAAATTGTCCTTTTGTTCGATAAAGTCCTTCTTTATATCCCAAAAAAGTAAGTTTCAATTGCGCGCTTGACTCAGTAATCCATCGGTTTCCCTCGTTCAAAATGTATACAAATGAATCCCGTAAGTTACCAATAAACTTCTTCCAATCATATCAAACAACGTCCCTATTCAATCCTCAGGTACCCTAATGTGTAAATAAAAGATAACAATTAAGACAGAGAATACCGGAGACCATTACCGGAGATAAATAACAAAGTGCACACCCTCACTGGAACGCGCAACAAACACTACAGCCAAAATGGGAGCCACTTAGAAAAACTACACATTCTAGCAATTAAAAAAAACAAGCCTTTAACTATTTTTAATGACTGTTGTCATCTAGTGGAAGCCCTAAGAACAGCAATCTGGGAGGTCTTCTTTTTATATTTCCATTCCCAGCCATTGAAATCAGTAGTGAGCTGGGAGGAAAAATTCTGGATGGATTGTCCTCGGGTTTTCGCCTGCCATATCAGTTCTGTTATATTCACAGACATTATTTGAACAGTTTTGGAAACTTTAGCGTGTTTTCTATCCAATACTACCAATTATATCCTAGCTTCTGGGCCTGAGTAACAGGCAGTTTATTTTGGGCGCCTCATTCATCCAAACTTCCGAATACTGCCCCCTAGCCCGAAGAAGTTTTAAGGACAACAAAGTCAAGGTATTGGAGTGGCCATCACAAAGCCCTGACTTCAATCATATAGAAAATTTGTGGGCTGAACTGAAAAAGCGTGTGTGAGCAAGGAGGCCTACAAACCTGACACAGTTACACCAGCTCTGTCAGGAGGAACGGGCCGAAATTCACCCAACTTATTGTGGAAGGTTCCCCGAAATGTTTGACCCAAGTTAAACAATATAAAGGCAATGCTACCAAATATTAATTGAGTGTATGTAAACTTCTCACCCACTGGGAATGTGATCAAAGAAATCAAAGCTGAAATAAATTCTTCTTACATTCTTAAAATAAAGTGGTGATCCTAACTGACCTAAAACAGGGAATCTCTACTAGGATTAAATGTCAGGAATTGTGAAAAACTGAGTTTAAATGTATTTGGATAAGGTGTGCGTAAACTTCCGACTTGAACTGTATGTTTCCCCTTAAACCACTCGAGTGTTGCTTTAGCAGTATGCTTAGGGTCATTCTCCTGCTGGAAGGTAAACCTCTGTCCCAGCCTCAAATCTGTCGAAGACTGAAATAGGTTTCCCTCAAGAATTTCCCTTTATTTACCGTCATCCATCATTTCTTCAAATCTGACCAGTTTCTCAGTCCCTGCCGATGAAAAACATCCCCACAGCATGATGCTTCTACCACCATGCTTCACTGTGGGGATGGCCTTTTCAGGGTGATGGGAGGTGTTGGGTTTGCCGCAGGCATAGCATTTTCCTTGACGGCCAAAAAGCTACATTTTAGTCTCATCTGACCAGAGTACCTTCTTTCATATGTTTGAGGAGTCTCCCACATTCCTTTTGGTGAACAACAAATGTGTTTGCTAATTTTTTTCTTTAAGCAATGGCTTTTTTTCTGGCCACTCCTCCTCTGTGGAGTGTATGTCTTAAAGTCGTCCTATGGACAGATACTCCAATCTGGTCTGTGGAGCTTCGCAGCTCATTCAGGGTTATCTTTGGTCTCTTTGTTGCCTCTCTGATTAATGCCTTCCTTGCCTGGTCTTTGAGTTTTGGTGGGCGTCCCTCGCTTGACAGGTTTGTTGTGGTGCCATATTCTTTCCAATTTTTTTAGAATGGATATATTGGTGCTCTGTGGGATGTTCAAAGTTTCGGATATTTTTTTATAATCCAATCCTGATCTGTTCTCCACTTTGTCCCTGACCTGTTTGGAGAGCTCCTTGGTCTTCATAGTGTCGCTTGCTTGGTGGTGCCTCTTGCTTAGTGGTGTTGCGGACTTTGGGGCCTTTCAGAACAGGTGTAAATATATATAAACTGAGATCATGTGACAGATCATGTGACACTTGCACACAGGTGGACTTTACTGAATTAATTATTTTACTTCTGAAGGTAATTGGTTGCACCAGATCTTTATTTAGGGGCTTCATAGCAAAGGGGGTGAATACATGTGCACCCACCAACATTTTTTTAAAACACGTAACCTTTGTAATTTTTCTTCACCAATTTGGACTATTTTGTGTATGTCCATTACATGAAATCCAAATAAAGATCAATTAAAATACAGGTTGTAATGCATCAAAACAGGAAAAATGCCAAGGGGGTGAATACTTTTGCAAGGCACTGTATAGTCTCGCTATTGTTATTTTACTGCTGCTCTTTAATTTATTTCTTAATCTTATCTGATTTTTTAAAAACTGCATTGTTGGTTAGGGACTCGTAAGTAATCATTTCACTGTGACTAATACAATTTGGTTTGATATCAGTAGCTGGCCCACTGGAAGGGTCAGCCCCCAGTTGTGAACCGTGGTTGTGCTGGCTTGGCACCAGTCATGGACCAAGGTTTCACTGACCCACCATTGTGCCTGGACAGTGGCTGAATGGATCACCATGAACCACTAAACACACTGTTTGTCAGAAATTCAAATGTGTGACTAAGAATGCCATTTAAATTATATGAGGGAGGTTGATGAAGTAATTGAATTCAGGCTTGTGGCTAATGAAGATTGGATGCTGGCAAATTGGCATGACCACGGCACTATGTCCATAGATGGAGTTCCTTGCCGATTGGCCGTGTTCCAATATGGATGTCTGGGCCCATATATGGAGTTTCTAATCTAAGGCTGTATTCCAATATGGAAGAACAAGCCCATATATGGATGTTGCTGTTGCGGATTAAGTGTTTTATCTGAAAGTCAAGAGACAATTTATGCTTGATCTGAAAATCTGGTCAGAGGCACCGTATGGATGGTGACGCAATTACGGAGTGTCCGGAGGCACACAGAGGCCAAATTAAGCTCCATACCGTATCGTCATGCGCCTCTCAAATTCTGTAACAATACAGAGGGTCTGTATAGGTCCGCATTGACATGATTGGTTGACGGTAGGTGAGTGCGGCAGGTCCTGTATAAACACAAACTTACTTCCTTGACAACTTCCTTCACAACAGCTATATCACCGTAAATGCTGCACGGCCAGTGCAGACGGATTGACCATGCAGGACCTTTAAAGCGCTCCACGCAAAACTGCGCTAAAAACTATAGTCCAGTTTCTCGCCATCTGACAAATATGTCGGAAGGGGTAGTAGTTGAGAGTTTGTTATGAGGGTTTTGGCATGGATAGTCAGCCCCAAGTTGTGAACTGTGGCTGTGCTGAGCCTGCTGGCAGGGCCAATCCCCGGCCATAGGCTGAGGTTGTGCTAGCGGAGCTGCCCTTGGTAGTGAACCAAGGTTGAGCTGGTCTCTCCAAAAGGAACTGAAGGGGCACTTATTAAGGATTCTGTGCCTTCTGCTTGGTGACAGGAGTGAGCATTGGTGTGGGACCGGTCTAGGTTCTGGGTTTAGGAAAGAGTGCAGGAATGGGGCAGGAATGGTTGGTGTGTCGGACTAGTAGGAGAAGGTGGAAGTTGATACCCGTTGTGGGGAAATGCGGTAGAAACAGGATGTGGTTTCGCTGAGGGCCTGACTAGAGTTTGTGGGCGTCTGACAAGTGATATGTTTGAGCAGATGTAGAAGTATTTGCTTTGATGGCATTGGGAAAGCCATTGTGTTTGGAACCAGTGTCTGGTAATGGGGAGGTATCTCTGTGATGAACAGACTCTCAAGGGCACGATAGTGGAAGTGGTGCAGCCAGCGGCAATTTTGGCATGTAAATCTTGGTGGGGCAATCAAATTGTTTTTTTAAATGCATGCCAGTAAAGCTACTACACAACACTAAACAATACATTAATTACACTATAACGGTGACAAACGGTGCCCACAAACTGTTAGGACCTAAATAAAGCAGTCCCAACACCTTACCACTGCTACACCTGGTTATCAGCAGAGCCTTGTTCAGCAGCAAAACAGTTCATTCAGCCTCATTTACTGCCTTAAAAAAAACAGCTGATATGGCTGAATTGCTTAAACAAATGTGGTTTCTACTGACAATTGAGACGTACAAATTATGGCATAAGTGGACGACAAGCGGATTAAAGGCATTTCTATTAAGACGTTAATGAGCGAGCTAGGACGGACATAGTCAATATAACTATTTGTTCAGCACTTTTGGAATGTACAGCGAAAGAATTCAGAACATGGGCCATTAACAGTATTCTCCTTGTACACCAAGCCAAGAACTGTAGGATAAATGAAGGGGGCATATAAGCAGACAATGAAAGGTCTAACATTATTTGATTGTAATATTGTTAGCGGGGCTTTGCTTTGTCTGTCGTTTATCCTAGAGGAAAGGGCAAGAGGAAGAGGAGGCCGCAATGGACCCCGGCAGTGAGGCAGAATGCCGGGCCAGTCACAGCATGAGGCCTGTTACGATACACACACACACCATGCACTCTAGCAAAATGATGGCCTCTAATAGTTTAGTTGTGACATTGTAGCCTCTTACACTCACCACAGACTAAAGCAGATTCAATCCGAAAAACAAGAATATTGCACGATAAGAACTGAAAAAACACTAACATCAATCCATCAATTAAAATCAAATCAAATATATTTATAAAGTCCTTCTTACATCAGCTGATATTTCAAAGTACTGAACGGAATGGCTATTTATTTATTCTTTGCAACAGAAAGGTTAGTGTTTCAAAGAAATGAGGTAGATTATTTCTAATTAAATTCTGAAAAGATACATATCATTATTATTTATAGCAGTTCAAAATAATGAATTGGTTTGGATAGATCACCAAGGTTTGTAATGGTCTTCATATCAGCTACAATTTTAACAAGCTAAAATACTTGTTGATATAAAATGTTGTTTTGTCAATACAATCATATTTGACTTAGGAGAAAACATATAGGGCTATTCATTTAAACATTAACATTTAAGGTTATAAGCAAGGTTATATCACCGCCTATTTGCTTATAATACTACAAGCTAATTGTATAAAGACACCCAGGGGCACCATAGCCTGACAACTCACACTAAATACTTCCGTTGCTCTTTCGTTTGCTACATACTTTAATCTTCCATCATTGAAGTTGTTTGTGGTGAAGATGGGAACAAGGGCCGTTGTACAACAATTCTTCAGTGATTAGAACATCTTTAACCAATCAGAGTACACTCTTTAAAATCAGGGTTCCAAAAGTCTCTTTGGCTGTCCCGATAGGAGAACCCATTTTGGTTCCAGGTAGAAACCTTTTTGTTTCCATGTAGAACCCTCTGTGGAAAGGATTCTACATGGAACTCAAAAGGGTTCTACTTGGAACCAGAAGGGCTCAATCTGGAAACAAAAGTATTATTCAAATGGTTCTCCTATGGGGACAGCCGTAGAACCCTTTTAGGTTCTAAATACACTCTTAGAAAAAAAGGTGTTGTCAAAGCCAATAATGAATTTTCAAACCGCAGCTTTATCCACATGGGTTCTGGCACTGGCTCAACCCATCGGGTTTCTGGACCAATCAGATGGCCCCGAATGTGTTTGCATACGGTGAAGGTCCAGACTTATTACCCAGATCCAGACTTATTGCGGAGAATTAACTAATGTCCATGGGCGTGGCGTAGCGTTTGGCCGGAGCAAGGAATCTGGGTAGCCAGGAAAGGGGTACCAGTCGATCTACTGAGACCTTACCAATATGGCCACTCGAGTTTGTCTGATCATTTCTTGCGCACGCACCCCCCTGAGGGAATCCGGAAAAACAAAGAAGCTGACATAGGACTTGATGAAGTTCTGTAGCTAGAAAAGAAATCAACAAAATACTGTAGCTATTTGTAAAGTTGATCAATGACCACCTCGAAATTAGCATTTATTAGGAGAAAGAGTATTACGTTGATGTCACTTATTATTTTGCGTCTTGGAACATTGCAGGTAATGTTTATTTAGCTAGCTAGCCAGAGCATCAGTTGAATTAGTCCCGCTGTGGCTATGGTAATTTCATTCTAAAAGGATCCATGAGCACCACTGTGATGTTTATGTCAAATTGGGTGTCAAAGTAAATCTAATAGTCTATATTTTGGGAGGAAATTACAGCGTATAAACATTTGTCAACCATTTTCCATCCTAAAAATTTGGAATAAGCAAAGGATTCAATTTCTGATCAAATAGATGGAAAAGGGGTCTTATACAACATCTATCAGCATTAAAAGGTATTAAACATACATTTAAATAGAATAATGTAAAGAACCCTGCCAACTAATATCAAAACTTATATTTAGTTTTAGAAAATTGATTTGCCTTCTGTCAGTTTAAGAAACATTAACTTGTGCCTTGCAATTCCATTACCAAAAACCTACATCTTTTAAGATATTTTCTCATTTCTCTCCCTCATAAGGAGGGAGGATAATGAAAGTTCACAAAAGTAACAAGTAAAGGCAAACCTACCAATTAGTTACAATGTTCTTACTGAAATCAAGTTTTGTTTATGAATTATTAAGTGATTAAAACTCATAATTCTGTTACAAGAAATCGGTAAAGGAATTACTGCACCTGAATTTGCTTCATTGGGAAATCATAGTAGTCACAAACCACAGTTGGGTCACCTGCTACTGTCCTCCATTCCAATGGAGTACTGTTATGTTCAGCTCAACAGTGTTGTTTTTTTCTTTCTGTCATCTGGTGGTAAAAGCAAGAATGAAAACGGTCTGGACAACCCCTCCCTCTCACTCCCCCTTTCTCTGCCGCTCTCTTTCTCTCTTCTTTCTCTCCAGTTCATGTAACCTCTCCCAGCTCTTACTGACTCCTACCATGGCACCTACCACTGACCGTCTTTCCATATACTGGAACAAGCAGACGTCCATTGACATATGTTTCACAAGTTTGGACAGCACAGTAGAGTACAGTAGAGCACAGTAGAGAACAGTAGAGCACAGTAGAGAACAGTAGAGCACAGTAGAGAACAGTAGAGCACAGTAGAGAACAGTACGGTAAAGAAAAGTAGAGTACAGTGCGCTCACTAGAGTACAGTATAATGTACTGTTTTTTACAGTACTGTAAATATCTACTTTACTGTACTCTACTTAACTAAACTCTACTCTGCTGCACTGTACTGTGCTCTACTGTGCTGTACTGTGATGTCCAAACTTGTGAAACACAGACGTCTATGATTAGTTCAGAATTGATCTGATCAGGACCAAACAAATGTGGTCTTGTTTGGGGTGGAACTCATTACAATAATAGCCCGTGTGTAATATAATACCCAAATATGCAAAAGAAGGACATTGCATTGTTCTACCTTTGTGTACATATTCAGGATACATCATCATGAAGAGATGAATATTCATATGTCACGACTTCCGCCGAAGTTGGTGCCTCTCCTCGTTCGGGCGGCGTTCGGCGGTTGTCGTCACAGGCTTTCTAGCTGCCACCGATCCACGTTTCGATTTCGATTTGTTATGTCTTCTTTGTACACACCTGGTTCCCATTACGTTATTATTATTTCCCAATTTAACCCTCTGGTTCTCCTTATGTTTTGTGCGTGATTGTTCCCGGTTTTGTGTTAGTCTTTTGTTAGCGTTTGCTATCCCTGTGTGGATTTATTGGCTGATTGTTTATTCAGTGTAAAGTACGTTATTTTACTCATTTCTGTGTCCTGCGCCTGACTCCGCCCTCTGCACAACTGACACTTGACATCATATCCATAATTATGCATCTCTGTATAGTACATACAGTATTAGGGACCTATGATGTAATTATTTTACCGTAATTCCGTTACAGGATGCAAATCCACTTCACCTACTGTAGTTCAATAACCAAAATACCTTTTTTCAAACTCAAGATGTCATGTCATAGCGGACACCCCATTCTTTCGGCAGACATCTTTGAATCTTAATTCGGAGTAGATCTTTTTAGAGTTTTGGGGAAAAATATTTTTGGGAAAATGTGATCTCATAAAAAAACAGATTTTACTCTAAATCTGTTCCCAAACTTGTGTGTGTGTCTGTCTGTACAGTAGGTGACATGTCCATGATAGCTATCTAATAATGGTATTTATGCTAGGTAATGGTTTGGCTTATCATGTTCATGTCTATGTAGAAGAAGACTGTAGGAGGAAGTGGAGAGGACTCAGGGACAAGTATCAGAGAGAGAGAAGGGCAGAGAAAGAGAAGAAGAGATCTGGGTCAGCAGCTTCAGGCCAACAGCCTCTTCTGTCACATTCTTTCTTTTCTGGATCCATGTATTGAGCCTGGGGCAACGAGTAGCAATTTTACAGCCAGACCCTCTACTATGTAGTTTATTACGTCATCCACAAGTATGACCACCACCGGTTCATAAAGACCCTCTACATCATCCAAAAGTATGCCCACCACCGGTGCATAAAGACCCTCTACATCATCCACAAGTATGACCACCACCGGTGCATAAAGACCCTCTACATCATCCTCAAGTATGACCACCACCTGTGCATAAAGACCCTCTACATCATCCACTAGTATAACCACCACCAGTGCATAAAGACCCTCTACATCATCCACAAGTATGACCACCACCGGTGCAGCCATGGAAGATGATGAAATGGAGAAAGCACCTCTGGATCTAGGACCACCTGAGATTATTATGAACCTCACGGAAGTGACCACTGAGGACCTTGTTGAACAGGATGTGGCCGTGGAGACAAACAAGGAGAGAAACAAGGAGAGAAACATGGAGAGAAACGAAGAGGAGCAACGTCACACCAGGCGTCATCTGAGGTACCAGCCCCCAGATTCCCTCAAGTCATTTCAGCAGAGGCTCCTCCAAGAAGTCGAGAGGGATGCAGCCCAACCTGATGCTCACAGGAAGGAGGATGAAGAGACCCTCTTTGCCATGAGCCTTGTGCCAACACTGAAGAGGCTGCCTCAGCAAAGAAAAGCAGCAGTCAAGGTTAAAATGTATCAGCTGCTTTTCGAAGCCGAGTTCAATTGTACGTTTTTTTTTTCTTCTCCACAATACAGGTAGTGTCATATTATTGCGACAGAAGTAGGTAATTTTTTACAGTATACTCATGTAGGCTAATTGGTATTTCAGATCAAAGGATTAATATGAGGCAAATGTATAGCTGTTGTTTCTGGATTAGAAAATATCCTAAAACAACAGTTTGCTGTCTAAATACACTGCTCAAACAAATAAAGGGAACACTAAAATAACACATCCTAGATCTGAATGAATTAAATATTCTTATTAAATACTTATTCCTTTACATAGTTGAATGTGCTGACAACAAAATCACACAAAAATTATCAATGGAAATCAAATTTATTAACCCATGGAGGTCTGGATTTGGAGTCACATTCAAAATGAAAGTGGAAAACCACACTACAGGCTGATCCAACTTTGATGTAATGTCCTTAAAACAAGTCAAAATGAGGCTCAGTAGTGTGTGTGGCCTCCACGTGCCTGTATGACCTCCCTACAATGCTTGGGCATGCTCCTGATGAGGTGGCGGATGGTCTCCTGAGGGATCTCCTCCCAGTCCATAGCATCAATGCCTTCCTCTTGCAGGAACTGCTGACACACTCCAGCCACATGAGGTCTAGCATTGTCTTGCATTAGGAGGAACCCAGGGCCAACCGCACCAGCATATGGTCTCACAAGGGGTCTGAGGATCTCATCTCGGTACCTAATGGCAGTCAGGCTACCTCTGGCGAGCACATGGAGGGCTGTGCGGCCCCCAAAGAAATGCCACCCCACACCATGACTGACCCACCGCCAAACCGGTCATGCTGGAGGATGTTGCAGGCAGCAGAACGTTCTCCACGGCGTCTCCAGACTCTGTCACGTCTGTCACATGTGCTCAGTGTGAACCTGCTTTTATCTGTGAAGAGCACAGGGCGCCAGTGGCGAATTTGCCAATCTTGGTGTTCTCTGGCAAATGCCAAACGTCCTGCACGGTGTTTGGCTGTAAGCACAACCCCCACCTGTGGACGTCTGGCCCTCATTCCACCCTCATGGAGTCTGTTTCTGACCATTTGAGCAGACACATGCACATTTGTGGCCTGCTGGAGGTCATTTTGCAGGGCTCTGCCAGTGCTCCTCCTTGCACAAAAGCGGAGGTAGCAGTCCTGCTGCTGGGTTGTTGCCCTTCTACGGCCTCCTCCACGTCTCCTGATGTACTGGCCTGTCTCCTGGTAGCGCCTCCATGCTCTGGACACTACGCTGACAGACACAGCAAACCTTCTTGCCACAGCTCGCATTGATGTGCCATCCTGGATGAGCTGCACTACCTGAGCCACTTGTGTGGGTTGTAGACTCCGTCTCATGCTACCACTAGAGTGAAAGCACCACCAGCATTCAAAAGTGACCAAAACATCAGCCAGAAAGCATAGCAACTGAGAAGTGGTCTGTGGTCACCATCTGCAGAACCACTCCTTTATTGGGGGTGTCTTGCTAATTGCCTATAATTTCCACCTGTTGTCTATTCCGTTTGCACAACAGCATGTGAAATGTATTGTCAATCAGTGTTGCTTCCTAAGTGGACAGTTTGATTTCACAGAAGTGTGATTGACTTGGAGTTACATTGTGTTGTTTAAGTGTTCCCTTTATTTTTTTGAGCAGTGTATATTCATATTTTGATCTGAAATACAAATTCCATGAGTAAACAGCAAGAATTACTACCTTTACCACACAATATTTATGCCACTAACTACACTATACAAGCAATATTTAGTTATCATAAATCTCACCTTCTATGGTGTTATTTATTATGTAATGCGTTGTTTTGTGTTGTTTTACTCCTCCCTTCCAGAGATGGAGTCAATTTGGCCGACCAGCTCACAGGAAGGACAGGAAGAGGAGAGGAGTTGTCTGGTTGTTGTTTTGACCTCCCTCATTGTAGCTTTCCTTTCACACACGTCAGTTCTGTTTAAATTCAGTCAATTTATAGAGTCGTTTGTTTCTAAAGTCTTAGGATAGCTTCATTATTAGTGTTACATAGATTTTTGAATTGACAGATTTGAAACTCACACTGGAGAATTCACAGATGCTCTTGTTGGTGTCTTCCAAGACTAAAGGTGAATATATTTTTTTCATTTAAAACCACTTGAAAACCAGGGTGCTGAAACTTTTTGTGTTATGTTCCATCGACTGGTCCGTGACGTCCAGGAGCCATTTGTTTGTTTAGCTGTGTTATGTTCCATCGACTGGTCCTTGACGTCCAGGAGCCATTTGTTTGTTTAGCTGTGTTATGTTCCATCGACTGGTCCGTGACGTCCAGGAGCCATTTGTTTGTTTAGCTGTGTTATGTTCCATCGACTGGTCCTTGACGTCCAGGAGCCATTTGTTTGTTTAGCTGTGTTATGTTCCATCGACTGGTCCTTGACATCCAGGAGCCATTTGTTTGTTTAGCTGTGTTATGTTCCATCGACTGGTCCTTGACGTCCAGGAGCCATTTGTTTGTTTAGCTGTGTTATGTTTACACATTATTTTATTTTTTTTCAGACAGAGACACACACACACTCCACTGCTCTCCTAGATCTCCAGATCTCCAGTGCCCTGCCCTCTCTCTCTTTATGGCCATGTCTGAAGTTCTCCTACTATGTCTAGGCGTTATGAGTAGTCCCTGTATCTGTCCGCAGTTGTGCCAAAAATACATGCTCTTGTTTTTCGCTTACAGATTACAGGCTACACATTCATTTTCGTATTTTTACATGTACATACACGCACGCACACACACACACACACACACACACACACACACACACACACACACACACACACACACACACACACACACACACACCACACACACACACAGCTCTTTCAAAATATGTTTTATTTGTTATAATTTTTTTACAACACACATTCCTGTCATGTTCTTTCCTGTACTTGAATACTTATAAAATGCTAATGTTTCCATAGTCAGTTGTTTCATTTCTGTATTTACTAATTTAGAGTTAATCTGATGATTTCTTCCCTACACCTTTGCAGATCTAAGACAAGATGAAAGTAAAAACACATTCTCTTCCTAATTAGTTTTTTTTCCACCTGTATTTTGTCAGGCCAGTGAACATGGTGGTAAACTGTACTATTTGTATGGACCCTAGGTTACCTAGGTTACCCTTTCCCTTTGTTATCATACTAACTGTATGTCGTATAACCTTAATTAGTGCTCCCGCTCACCTGGTGTACCATGCCAGGTGTGTATAATACTGATGTTAATGGGAGAGGGAAGGGGTTAAGGTGTGGTCTTTACTCCCAAATTTCAATTAAATATAACTTCCAAATGAAGAGAGACAATGAGACATAAAATAATCTGGGGAAAAATGCTATTTTATGGACAACGGTGGATGGTTCTGAAAATAACCTTGGTGTTAGGGGGCTCTTCAAAGAGCTGTTTCACTCCACGGCATACTGCCATGGGACTTCACCTGCTGGCGATGAGAAGTAGGTGGTCAGCTTCTCCCTCACCTGGAGTGCCTGTCTGGGGGCGTTGTTGGCACCTGCCCTGACATCAGGTAGGTGACCATTTGGCGTGCCCGTCTCCATCCGGAGCGGCTCCTGGAATGACCTCCGCGGGGAAGTTGTGGACAACACGACCAAGCAGTCTCCGATACATTCTCCACCGGACTGCCAGAATTCCTAACCTTGCCATGGACAGTCATCTGTTAAAGAACATTACAGGCTTTGGCAATGGTAACTGGTGTCCAGAGTAGGGCCTCATGAGGTAGGGTCTTAAAGGGAAGGCCTCGTCACTGACGAAGACGTGCGGAACAGGTCCCGGGTCTTCAACCCCAGGGAGTGATGCGGGTGGTGGAATCTCCAATGTGCCATCCTGAAGTGCCTGGCCAAAGGCAGAGTCCTGGAGGGTCCCGCCATCACTTCCCTTGCCATAAGCACCAACATCGATGCCACGGTAACAGTAGATGGCATCTACTACAGCCAAGAGTACAACTGAATATGTACCCTTGTATTTGTAGAATTGTGAACATATTCTGCAGATAGCCTGCAGAGTTCTGTCATGCTATCCAGGTCTGTGCCCAAACAGTTCGAACTTCTACTTTTAAGAATCCACCTTTCCAGAAATAAGTCTCTCACCGTTGCCACTTGTTATAGACCCCCTCATCCCCCAGCTGTGCCCTGGACACCATATGTGAATTGATTTCCCCCCATCTATCTTCAGAGTTCATACTGTTATGTGACCTAAATTGGGATATGCTTAATACCTCAGCCATCCTACAATCTAAGCTAGATGCCCTCAATCTCACACAAATTCTCCATGGAGAATAAAAGCACCTCCTCCCAGCTGCCCACTGTACTGAGGCTAGGAAACACTGTCACCACCGATTAATCTATGATAATGGAGAATTTCAATAAGCATTTTTCTATAGAGGGGCCATGCTCTCCACCTTTCCATCCCTTATCTCACCTCATTTGCTCACATCGTATATAGACTTGTTACTACTGTATTATTGACTGTATGTTTGTTTTACTCCATGTGTAACTCTGTGTCGTTGTATGTGTCGAACTGCTTTGCTTTATCTTGGCCAGGTCTTAATTGTAAATGAGAACTTGTTCTCAACTTGCCTACCTGGTTAAATAAAGGTGAAATAAAATAAAATTATAATAAAATGCTTTCCACCTGGCTATGCCTACTCCGGCCAACAGCTCCAAGGTGCAGCATGGTAAGCGTACATTTGAACTTGATTTAAAAATGACACCGACAAAACGAAGAACAAAAAACCAACCCGTGAAGCGTTGGGCTCTGTGCCCTGAACAACTACAAACCGTGAAGCTTTGGGCTCTGTGCCCTGAACAACTACAAAGTTAACTTCCCACAAAACAGGTGGGGGAAAAGGGTACCTAAGTATGGTTCTCAATCAGAGACAATGATAGACAGCTGTCCCTGATTGAGAACCATACCAGGCCAAGACATAGAAATACAAAACATAGAAATAGGACATAGAATGCCCACCCTAGTCACACCCTGGCCCAAAATAGAGAATAAAAAGCCTCTCTATGGCCAGGGCGTGACACCCCCGCAGCAACTGTCATTTACAAAATAGCCTCCAACACTCTACTCAGCAAACTGGATGTAGTCTATCACAGTGCCGTCCATTATGTCACCAAAGCCCCATATACTACCCACCACTGCGACCTGTGTGCTCTCGTTGGCTGGCCCTCGCTACATATTTGCTGCCAGACCCACTGGCTCCAGGTCATCTATAAGTCTCTGCTAGGTAAAGCCCCACCTTATCTCAGCTCACTGGTCACCATAACAACACCCACCCATAGCACGCGCTTCAGCAGGTATATTTCACTGGTTCTCCCCAAAGCCAACACCTCCTTTGGCCGCCTTTCCTTCCAGTTCTCTGCTGCCAATCATTGGAACAATTGCAAAAATCACTGAAGATGGAGACTTAAATCTCCCTCACTAACTTTGAGCAGCTTACCAATCACTGCAACTGTACACAGCCCATCTGTAAATAGCTCACCCAACTGCCTCATCTCCATATTGTTATTTTTTTGCTCTTTTGCACCCCAGTATTTCTACTTGCACATCTATCACTCCAGTGTAAATGTGCTAAATTGTAATTACTTTGCTACTATGGCCTATTTATTGCCATACCTTCTTACTCCATTTGTACACACTGTAAATAGATTTTTCTATTGTTATTGACTGTACTTTTGTTTATTCCATGTGTAACTCTGTGTTGTTGTTTTTGTTGCACTGCTTTGCTTTATCTTGGCCAGGTCACAGTTGTAAATGAGAACTTGTCCTCAACTGGCCCACCTGGTAACAGTTTTTTTCGATTGCTAAACGACAGTGGACACAACTGGAGTCACATGTGCAAAACTCTAACTACAGTCTGCACAGCAGCAGTTCATGTGGACCAAACTCTAGTTCGTTTTTCATTGATTGAACACAGTTTTCAAAACTCTACACACTTATCCCATGACTTTAACCACAACCTGCACAACACTGTGGATTTACAGCACTTTGTTCAAATGCTAACACACTGCTGTCAAAACTGGGAACCACACATTCAAAACGGAATAGATTTCAGCCTTGTGCCTTTCAAACACCGCTGATTGCAATTTCAGCTGAAAGGCTAAGCAGGTGTCTTGTTTTAGACTTGTTAGTGAACACACACATATTACAGTATATATAGGTAGAGCTCAGAAAGACTCATTTTGGAGTTCAAATAAATTCAATAAAAAGTGGAGCCAAGTCATTTGGGGAAATTCCACCTCTCTAGGAAATCGGCAGCTATGGCCCTCTAGTCTTCCTCCTTGGGGACAGGTATGTTTTTCACCAACCAGACAGTTGCAAATGGTTTGTGCCACAGAGGGGACAAAGCCTGCCACCGTGGACCGTCCAGCTCCGAAGCTGAATCCGATGGTCCTGTAGGAGTCCCCTGTCACCAAGAGCCTGAAATATAATTCAAAAAGAATGATCAATATTATATGTAACTTGAATTCCACCCACATATTATATCTACTCATATAGCTACCTCATTACTGTTTATTATGCCCTACTAATTATATTGTAATACTCATCAACCATCATTAACAATGCCTTGAAACAGTACAAGTCAGTCTATGACTAATCAATAAAATGGAGCCCAGGCCATCTCTCCTCTTAGAAAGAAAGGTACTATCTATAACCTAAAAGGGTTCTCTGTCACTTCCTGACCTTAGTCCCTTTTTCATGTCTCTGTTTTAGTTTGGTCAGGGCATGAGTTGGGGTGGGCATTCTATGTTTTGTGTTCTATGTTTTCCATTTCTATGTGTTTGGCCTGGCATGGTTCCCAATCAGAGGCAGCTGGCAATCGTTGTCTCTGATTGAGAACCATACTAGGCAGCCTGTTTTTCCCACTTGAGTTGTGGGTAGTTGTGTTCTGTCTCTGTGTCTCTACCAGACATGACAGTTTCGGTTGTTCATTTGTTTACTTTGTGTTTCAGTGTTCAGCTTATCGAATAAATCTAACATGGACACGCACCACGCTGCATCTCGGTCCTCTCCTTCCAACAGCCGTTACATTCTCCCTTTGAAGAACCCTTTTTGGTTCCAAGTAGAACCCTATTGGGTTCCATGTATAACCTATACCTGGAACCAAAAAGGCTTATCCTACGGGGAAAGCAGAACGACACTTTTGGAACCCTTATGATTCCAACAAGAATGTAATGAATGACTGTAACTGTCTTGAACAACAAGGGGTCTGGAGAAGACTAGCCTACCTTCATCAGGGCAGAAGGCACCTCAACTTTCTTTTCATTTGGTAACATTGCATCATTAAATTAAAAATATTTTAAACCAACTTTGGGAAAAGTTATAGTCCTAATGAACATTCTGTAAAAGTACATCTGATGTCACATAGGGCCCTCTAAAATATATCTAATATCAATCAGTTATGGTATTAAACACTTTCAAAATGTACTTTAGCTTACCGGAGACAAATCGACAGGCGTTCAACTGGGCTGATGGACTCCCGGTAGTTGGTATCCATCTGGGAGATCCAGGCTCCAACCATCTGGAGCAGGTGATTGAACTGGCTTCAGTCCAGACTAAAGTAACTTCAGAATTCCTCTCCAAACAGTCGACGCTCTTGTATATGAGACTTCCCGGCTTGCTTTCGGGACTTCAACCATCTCTGGACCCACACAGACCTGTGCTTTCAGAAGGGCTGGGCCCACCTTCTGTCACGTTCTGACCTTAGTTCCTTTGTTTTGTCTTTGTTTTAGTTTGGTCAGGGCGTGAGTTGGGGTGGGCAGTCTATGTTCTTTTTTCTATAATTTGGGATTTCTGTGTTTGGCCTGGTATGGTTCTCAATCAGAGGCATCTGTCAATCGTTGTCCCTGATTGAGAACCATACTTAGGCAGCCTGATTTCACCTTTGAGTTGTGGGTGATTGTTTTCTGTTTAGTGTTTGTCACCGTACAGGACTGTTTTGTTTCGTTTCATTCTCTCATTATTTTGTTTTCTGGTGTTCATGTAATAAAGTATCATTATGGACACTTACCACGCTGCGCTTTGGTCCGATCTTTCCTACTCCTCCTCAGAGGAAGAAGACGAGCGTTACACCTTCCTCAACATTGATCTCATTGTTGAAAGAGCCTACTCTCTACTATCTTGACTATTTATTATTGCATTTCGCTCCTAAACTATGTATTTTGGAGGAAAATGATATTGTAGGATCTCACAATTCATTTTTAGATGTCATCGAATAAATAATAGGCTATGCATGCTACTTGGCAAATACATGAATACAATTTTTTAATAAATTCTACAGTCAAACTGTTTATGTAATCGCATTTTGGGGGGGGGGTAAATCCAACGTGTGCACCACACAGAACTAACTGCAACTGCCTCTACAACGCAATGCTGCAAGGCAAACGCAACGTTCCAGGTGTTTACATGGTTTTGCGCATGAGCCACTTGATAGAAATTTCAACGACAGTACAGACGTTATAAAAAGTCGGGTAAATAATACCTGTTGATATTTTGTCTCAAATTCTGACCCACTGAAAGGTCAACCTCACAGACAACCGGTAGAGTAAGTTCAAATGTAGTTTTATTCAACATTCTGGCTTGTCGTCAATGTTTTTTTTTGGCATACATTTTGTTTTTGCAGTGCTTTGTTTCAGACTGTATACAAAGAATTGGTATCACAGTCTGATTTATAAGTCAACTGTTGAATGTAAGCATGAATGTCAACAACAACATGACTGTTGTGCTGTGCCTATCACAAATTTAGACCTCTTATAATTTAATGAATTAATAAGATGAGATCTAATCGTATTCATTGTGAATACATTCAGAATAATGCTCAAATTACTGCACCTGTTTAGCAGCACAGGTCCTACATTGGAAGACATATCCAGTCTATCCAGTCATAGACAGTTCTACTTAAAAAGGCTTACCGGTACCTTTACATGACCGAGCAGTGCAAAATAAACTATTAAATCCAGTTTTTAGACACTACCCCAAATATTCTTCTTCTTCAGTGGTGTAAAATACTTAAGTAAAAATACTTGAATGTACTACTTAAGTCGTTTTTTTGTGGTATTTGTACTTTACTTTACTATTCATATTTTTTTTTACAACTTTAACTTTTACTTCACTACATTCCTAAAGACAATGATGTACTTTTTACTCCATACATTTTCCCTGATACCCAAAAGTACTCGTTACATTTTGAATGCTTAGCGGGACAGGAAAATGGTCTAATTCACACACTTATCAAGAGAAAATCCCTGGTCATCCCGACTGCCTTTGATCTAGCGGACTCACTAAACACATGCTTCAGTTTGTAAGTTATGTCAGTGTTGGAGCGTGCTCTTGGCTCTCCGTGAATTTAAAAACAAGAACATTGGTGCCGTCTTGTTTTCTTTTAATATAAGGAATTTGAATTTGTTTATAATTTGACTTTATATACTTTAATATGTTTCTGCAATTACATTTACTTTTGATACTTAAGTATATTTAGAAACAAATACTTGTAGACTTTTACTCAAGTAGTATTTTACTTCATTTTCAATTAGGGTATCTTTACTTTTACTCAAGTATGACTATTGGTTACTTTTTCCACCAGTGTTCTTCTTTGAGTTGTTTTCCAGCAGACTATATGCTTTTTTGCGTATTGATGCCTTTCAGAAGCACTGCACATTTGTTTACAAAAAAAGGGAAAAGGGAAATGGGGGGGAAATTGCACCACCATCTAACCCTGTATACACTGAGTGTACAAACACGGCTCTTTCCAAGACACAGACTGACCAGGTGAACCTATGATCCCTTATTGATGTAATTCGTTAAATCCACTTCAATCAGTTTAGATAAAGGGCAGTAGACAGGTTAAAGAAGGATTTTAAAGCTTTGAGTCAATTGAGACATGGATTGTGAGTATGTGACATTCAGAGGGTGATTGGGCAAGACAAAAGATTTAAGTGCCATTGAACGAGGTATGTTAGTAGGTGCCAGGCGCACCGGTTTGAGTGTATCAAGAACTGCAATGCTGCTGGGGTTTTCACACTCAACAGCTTCCCGTGTGTATCAAGAATGGTCCACCACCCAAAGGACATCCAGCCAACATGGCACAACTGTGGGAAGCATTGGAGTCAACATGGGCCAGCATCCCTGTGGAACGCTTCACACGTTGTAGAAGCCATGCCCCGAAGAATTGAGGCTGTTCTGAGGGCAACAGAGGGTGCAACTCAATATTAGGAAGGTGTTCTTAATGTTTTGTACACTCAGTGTATATACCACTATCCCCAACACACCCCACCACCCCTTTCCACTCCTTGGGCCCTAACAGATCCTACACCAGGCCATCATCCTGGTGTAGTTCTTCTGCACTACAATCTCACACAGACACACAGACTTCTCTGGTGCTGCTGTCACCAATTCAATCTTCTGGGATTTCCTTTCCATCTGTGCGGTACAATTAATGACTATAGCAATAAACGCCAAGACACCAACCTTACTAAAGCTGCAGGAGAAGGTTTTGTTTACCTCAATTTCTCCCAGACTGAGAAACAGCATCACCAAGTGGTTTAACTTTATTCTGTCTTTGTTTTATCGCATGTCACACTTGCGCAATGCAACTGTGGCTTGAAATGTAAGAGTATCCTATCACTGTATGGATTATGAAAGATTATTTAAAATATGCAGGGCCTGCTATATATTTCTGTCATGACGATCTGTTTGTAATGCTCTCCATGGATGTGTTCGACTGGAAGAGAGACTATCCAGTTTACGTTACATATTTCTAAAAAAAAAAATATCCAATGGCATGGCTTTATGTGGCCTACAGTATTATTGGTATAATGTGCTTTTTTTGTATCTTTAATTTGAGATTAAAATTATACACTTTCCTTTCTGTGTGGTATTTCTTGATCATCATGTGTACTTGGTACTTCTCTGTACTTGTACTCTGTACTTGTCTTGCTAGATTGCACCACTGTTAGTCTTGTATAATGTCCTTTGTCTTCAAGGTTTCAAACTGCAATTGGCTCGTTAGCATATTTGCTATAACCTTGCTATAACTGTTTTTCCATAACAGGTGTTTCACTGAGATTATTAGTTGTCAAAGTGCGCCCTCTTGTGGATTCAATTCACGCAATATATTTTTGATGAACGGTCTAGGCTCTGGAATAAATAGAGCACAAACAAATACTGACCTTAATCACATTTAAATATATTTTTTTGCTAAATATTTGTAATAGTATGGGAAATATGAATAACAATAATTGGGAATATGCTGTCATAGATTTGCACCAGGCTTCATTACTGTCAGGCAAAAAGAAAGCCTGCAGTTGATTTTCCAATTGAAATATCATTTTCATAAAATCTTAGCGTACATTTTCTGTGGATATAAATAAATAATTAGAGTAATGTAGTTCATTTCACATTTTCTTTTAATCTAATTTCACATATCTTTCATTGTTTGTTTACTTGATAGGTTGCGTTTAGGCCCATGCAGGAAAGCAACATTCAGTACAAAGTAGGCCTACAAATGACACTTTTAAACCACACTCTAACGTGCCAGAAAGAGAAAAATTGGTATGAACTTCTTTCTATTGATGAAAATAATCATGGCCTCTAAACCAAGCTGCATACTGGACCCTATTCCAACTAAACTACTGAAAGAGCTGCTTCCTGTGCTTGGCCCTCCTATGTTGAACATAATAAAAGGCTCTCTATCCACTGTATGTGTACTAAACTCACTACAAATGGCAGTATTAAAGCCTCTCTTGAAAAAGCCAAACCTTGACCCAGAAAATATAAAAAACTATCAGCCTGTATCAAATCTCCCATTCCTCTCAAATTATTTTGAAAAAGCTCATCTCTTCAGTAAGCCCTATGATTGAGTGTAGTCTGGGTCAGGAGTGTGAAGGTGAATGGAAAAGCACTGCCTTGGCAAAGTGGGTGGGGTTTGGCCCTGTCCAGGGGTATCGTCGGATGGGACCACAGTGTCTCCCGAACCCTCCTGTCTCAACCTCCAGTATTTATGCTGCAGTAGTTTCTGTGTCGGGGGGCTAGGGTCAGTCTGTTATATCTGGAGTATTTCTCCTGCGTTATCCAGTGTCCTGTGTGAATTTAAGTGTGCTCTCTCTAATTCTCTCTCTTTTTTTCCTTCTCTCTCTTTCTCTCTCTCTCAGAGGACCTGAGCCCCAGTCCACCTGGTCGTGCTGCTGCTCCAGTTTCAACTGTTCTGCCCGCGGCTATGGAACTGTGACCTGTTCACCGGACGTGCTACCTTGTCCCAGACCTGCTGTTTTCGACTTTCTAGAGACAGCAGGAGCGGTAGAGATACTCTGAATGATCGGCTATGAAAAGCCAACTGACATTTGCTCCTGAGGTGCTGACCTGTTGCACTCTCTACAATCACTGTGATTATTATTATTTGACTCTGCTGGTCATTTATGAACATTTGAACATCTTGGACATGTTCTGTTATAATCTCCACCTGGCACAGCCAGAAGAGGACTGGCCACCCCTCATAGCCTGGTTCCTCTCTAGGTTTCTTCCTAGATTCCGGCCTTTCTAGACAGTTTTTCCTAGCCACCGTGCTTCTACACCTGCATTGCTTGCTGTTTGGGGTTTTAGGCTGGGTTTCTGTACAGCACTTTGTGATATCAGCTGATGTAAGAACGGCTTTGTAAATTAATTGATTGATTTATTATTTTGGAACTTTGTGAGTGTAATGTTTACTGTTCATTTTTATTGTTTATTTAGCTTTTGTTTATTATCTTTTTCAGTTACTTTGGCAATGTAAACATATGTTTCCCATGTCAGTAAAGACCTTACTTTGAATTGAATTGAGAGAGAGAGCGAAGGAGAAAAAAAGAGAGAAAGAGAGCGAGAGAGAGAGAGAAGAGGTGATTGGTTAGACTGCTCAATGAAGACGGAAGAGGTGAGAGTGTAGAAACCTTTGCCACGGAGCATCAAAATCAAATGTGTCTGGAAGGTTGTTCTCTGCATTTTAGGGGACCTTCTAACCGTGGAAGTATCTTGAATCGTTGCATATGCCTACCTGTTGAATGTTACAGCAGGCGAGGAAACTTTTTGGAGATACAACGCGTCTATCAATAATTTGTAAAAGAATTCAGCGCAGAATCCACCATCATTTATTTGCGGATACCATTCGATGTTTCAGTAAAGATCATCAAATCAGTTGAAACTTGAAACAACATATTTGGCACCTGAGAATTAAACAATTAAACACCTGCCACTTGTACACGCTGAAGACTAAAGGAATTACTGAAAGAATACTTCAGACTGACGCACTAAATGGAAACACAACCTGCCTTTACTTGTAAAAGTGTATAACGCAGGTAAATTGTGTTAATTGTATTAAACCAACTTGTTTTTTTCCCTTGACAACTTTAAGAGACCGTTTATCTGTTTTGTGTGGGTATTGCTATTTAGTCATCGAAACGTCTAGACTTTAACCTGTTCAAGGGCTGAAATGTGTGTCTTTACCTGTCTCAAATCATTTTGAAAGCCACTTCCTTTTGAGGAACTTTTTTTTAGACAGACATTTGAAATTGCACATGCTCAGATGTGTCAGACATGACAAACATGGTCCTGGGATATTTGTGTAAGAGACCTGTGGGTTGATCATTTATCCCGGTCCAATGTTTGCAGTTGACAACCATGCAAGCCTCATATTCATTATTTATGCTCACATTTAAAGTCCTTCTGCATCACCGGAGTCATGCGTGGTGACAGGACTTTACTCTTACCTTAGGATATCAAGGGGTGAAAATAGGCAATAAATGTGATCTGCATTGGCCATGATGGAATTCCAGTCCATCTATGGGTAACTCTCCTCAAAACTGATGTGTGAGAATGTCATTGTTTCTCAGAGCATTTCTATGTTCATGGAAAACTATCTCCTTATGATTATATTATTACTCAGAAGATACCCATGTACCTTGGGGCTTATATCACCTCACCACATTTGGTATTATCCTCTTCACATGTGCTGTTGAGAATGAGAGGCCCTCATTAGTTATGGATAGAGCACAATGCCCCAGCAGGGGGATGTGAGTGCTTTGTTCTGTTCTTCACTAGGAATAACTAGTCCTCATCCCCTCTGCTCTGTCCCCAAACCACGGCTGGCACGATCAACCTGGATGAAGAGGAGTGTGGAATACAGCTGTTTATCCATCCACCACTGACCACCATGCAGAGAAAGACCCCTCTAGAATCCATTACGTCTACGTCTCGGGACACATGTATGCATGACCGTAGACTGATACGCATGCGCGCACAAACACACACACACACACACACACACACACACACACACACACACACACACACACACACACACACACACACACACACACACACACACACACACACACACACACACACACACACACACACACACACACACACACACACACACACACACACACACACACACACGCACACCTTCACAGAACATCTACAAATATTTGATGTTTCATTATGGTGGTTTCTGGCATCACTCAGAGGCGTGGAGTCTTTGTTACCTCGCTGAATGTTGTAGCCAATGCCTTACCCCGAAAACACACGTGTGATCGGCATAACCCTTCTCTTCCATGTCACAGGAATAGAATGAGATTGAGAACATCTCTCTCGCACCCATGGTGGCAATGGATGAGTTGGAATATTTCCCACTGAAGTGCACATCTGGTTAGAGAGGGTCTGTTGTAAGAGTGTTCAGAGCTCCCTCCTAGTCAGAATCCAGGCGAGGTTATAGCTGGGTTACACAGCTAGGTAAACGGGTTAGTATTCTCTGGCGGCTACAAATCAATCGCTGCCCATTTACCTGATTAAATGTAGTAGTATTTCACCAGTAACCCTGTCCCTGCCGTCCCTGCTCTCCTGTCTGGTGAGAAATCAAAGACAGGCATTTCCCGTTGGTTAGGGTCTGTTATTTTTACTGTACACACATTGCAGGAGCTTTGTGTTGTTAATGTCGTCCGTGTGTTTGTAAGGCAATGCTGCTTAGCTGGCGGCAGGAAGTGTAGTGAGGGAGACTATGCCTAGGTTACCAGAGCTTTACCGATAATGAGCATGTTTGTGTTACCGTCCCTCTGCAGGCCTACTCTGCTTTCTCTCTCTCTCTCTCTCTCTCTCTCTCTCTCTCTCGCTCTCTCTCTCCCCACAGAAACAGTCAGCCCTGTGTGTACAAATGAAATGAAATGAAATTGTATTAGTCACATGCACCTAATACTTACGAGCCCCAAACCAACAAGGCAGTTTAAATAAAATACAGAGTCAATGTGCACTGGTTATTTGAGGTGGTATGTACATGTAGGTAGAGTTATTAAAGGGACAATGCATAGATGACAACAGAGAGTAGCAGTGGTGTAAAGAGGGGGGTGTGAGCACTGCAAATAGTCTGGGTAGCCATTTGACTAGATGTTCAGGAGTCTTATGGCTTGGGGGTAGAAGCTTGGGGGTAGAAGCTGTTGCCTCTTGGACCTGGACTTGGCGCTCCGGTACCGCTTGCTGTGCGGTAGCAGAGAGAACAGTCTATGACTAGGGTGGCAGGAGTCTTTGACAATTTTTTGGGCCTTCCTCTGACACACCAAACCCATCTGACTGACTAGCCAAGCCTTTCCTCCTCAGTCGTACCTCACCCACTTTCTGTGTGGGAGGAAATATAAGCAGCAAACAACACTGTTTTACATGTATCTTTGCTTGCTGCTGTCTGACTCATGGTCAAGGCAATCGACTAGTAATGGAATTGAAGTAGAGGGACAACAGACGAACACACTCAAAACGATTATTACCGTAGTACTGGAGACTTACGGGTTATGTTGCTCAATTTACAAGACAGTCTATCGCATTCTGTTTATCGTCTTGACTTTGTGCAGAAGACTGCCATAGAGTTTTATGATGAGCATCACCAGATACGTAGCCTATCACCTATTTGCCAATTGTGTTACCCGAGTGAGTCTTGCTGCTGCTCGTATTCAGTAGGGCATTCAGGGAGCGGTCACTCTTGACCTTTTGCTCTCTCACTCCCTCTTGTAACGACCATGAAGACCTATAGAATATGACTTGCTATACTTACCAGTTCTTATCAGTTAATAATACTTTTTAAAAATGTATTTCCATATGCATTCAATATTTTTTATTTCAATTTGAAATGCATTTGAATTGGTATGAAATACTGTTCAGCTTGAGTGCAGCTCTGGGTGGATTTGTTTGTATGTTGATATGTTGCTGTGTACATGGGATTTGGTGGGATTCTTGGTGGACTTGTTTGTATGTATGACATGTGGCCATGGGATTTGGTGGGATTCTTGGTGGACTTGTTTGTATGTATGACATGTGCCCATGGGATTTGGTGGGATTCTTGGTGGACTTGTTTGTATGTATGACATGTGCCCATGGGATTTGGTGGGATCCTTGGTGGACTTGTTTGTATGTATGACATGTGCCCATGGGATTTGGTGGGATTCTTGGTGGACTTGTTTGTATGTATGACATGTGCCCATGGGATTTGGTGGGATTCTTGGTGGACTTGTTTGTATGTATGACATGTGCCCATGGGATTTGGTGGGATTCTTGGTGGACTTGTTTGTATGTATGACATGTGGCCATGGGATTTGATTGGGCGGTGCTGCTCCCAGCCCTCTAAAAATAGCTCTTGTGGTCATGTTTCTCTAGCAGTGGCTGTAATTAACTTAGCGTAATAATCTGCCGCTAGGGGTATGTGGTAAAGCGTTCTGGGAACTCTGGGTGTTTGGATGGAGAGCTGAGTCGACTATTAGCCCATCCTCTGTTATATCACTCCCTCACATGAGCTTGCCCAGTCTCATGGGGCTCTGGAGAACATCGTACATGTGGGGGACTCCAGAAAATCTCTAGCTCCATGTATCTCTAGCCCCATGTATCTCTAGCCCCATGTATCTCTAGCCCCATGTATCTCTAGCTCCATGTATCTCTAGCCCCATGTATCTCTATCTCCCTGTATCTCTAGCTCCATGTATCTCTAGCCCCATGTATCTCTAGCCCCATGTATCTCTAGCCCCATGTATCTCTAGCCCCATGTATCTCTAGCCCCATGTATCTCTAGCCCCATGTATCTCTATGCCCCATGTATCTCTAGCTCCATGTATCTCTAGCCCCATGTATCTCTAGCCCCATGTATCTCTATCTCCATGTATCTCTAGCTCCCCCCATGTATCTCTAGCTATGCCCCATGTATCTCTAGCCCCATGTATCTCTATGCTCTAGCCCATGTTATCTAGCCCATGTATCTCTAGCCCCATGTATATCTAGCCATGTATCCATGTATCTCTAGCCCCATGTATCTCTAGCCCCATGTATCTCTAGCTCCATGTATCTCTAGCTTCATGTATCTCTAGCCCCATGTATCTCTAGCCCCCATGTATCTCTAGCCCCCATGTATCTCTAGCTCCATGTATCTCTAGCTCCATGTATCTCTAGCTCCATGTATCTCTAGCCCCATGTATCTCTATGCTCCCCATGTATCTCTAGCCCCATGTATCTCTAGCCCCATGTATCTCTAGCCCCATGTATCTCTAGCCCCATGTATCTCTAGCTCCATGTATCTCTAGCTCCATGTATCTCTAGCTGTATCCATGTATCTCTAGCCCCATGTATCTCTAGCTCCATGTATCTCTAGCTCCATGTATCTCTAGCTCCATGTATCTCTAGCTCCATGTATCTCTAGCTCCATGTATATCTAGCCCCATGTATCTCTAGCCCCATGTATCTCTAGTTCCATGTATCTCTAGCCCCATGTATCTCTAGCTCCATGTATCTCTAGTTCCATGTATCTCTAGCCCCATGTATCTCTAGCCCCATGTATCTCAATCCAATGTATCTCTAGCTCCATGTATCTCTACCTCCATGTATCTCTAGCTCCATGTATCTCTAGCTCCATGTATCTCTATCTCCATGTATCTCTAGCCCCATGTATCTCTAGCTCCATGTAATCTCTAGCTCCATGTATCTCTAGCTCCATGGTTGGCATTCAGGTCTAATGGATAGATTATAATAGTAGAGGTAAGCTCTGACTTTTTGAGACATGTATTGATCCCCCCCCCCCTGACTGGAAACCTTCATCATGGGTTTGACATAGTGGATCATGAAAACATGCTGAATATCTTCTTTGACCTGCTAGGAGTATTGCCAGCTTTATGACACCAATGACTGATGCACCACATGCAGTACAATGCTTCTGGCTGCTGTATGTGTCTCCTGCCACCCAGCTTATCTCCTTGACTGGTGACTGCAGTCCCCGACAGACCCGGCAAACTGAGTAAACAACAAGGATTCTTACTCCAGCCGGTCAGGTGCTCTGCACAACTGACTCTCCAATTATTTAATGGTCTCTCTCTCTGCATGCTGGGAGTGATTGGTGCATGCTGGGAATTGTTTGAGTGAAGGAGTGCGTGTGTTGTGGAGAGTTAGATATTCACAACTTTCTTTCGGTTTGCTATTTCTTGGTGGCATTTTTTTTTGTTGATGCATGATTAACGTTATTATTTTTGTTGTGGTAGAATTAAGTATTTTGTTTTCGTATCGAAATTACCCTGGTTTTGGCGGGGATGGCAGCCCGAATGGGGATGCCGTCCCTGTCACTTCGGCATGGCTTTAGGTGTGTTACTGAAGCTGCTGTCACAGTGGAGGAGTTTCTGGTCGCCGTAGGAGAGAAGGTAGGCTATGAGAATATTGCGTATGCATCCCGGATGAATAAAGCTGTGGTGGTATTTCTTAAAGAAGAGTGTCTAGTTGATCGGATGGTTGAGCATGGTGTACTTCTTAAAGGAATGTTTATTCAAGTTACGCCGCTTTTTTCTCCGTCAACAAGGGTAACGATTTCAAATGTACCACCGTTTATTCCTAATGAGCTATTGGAGCGCGAGTTATTGCGCTTTGGGAAGTTCGCCAGTTCAATTAAGGTTGTCCCGTTGGGTTGCAAACACCCGGCGTTGAAACAGGTAATGTCATTTCGGCGACAGGTGTTTATGTTTTTGGACTCACCGGAGCAGACTTTAGAGTTATCGTTTAAAATCAAGTATGACAATAGATTGTATATGGCTTATGCTAGTACGGGTAGTCAACGGTGTTTTGAGTGTGGGGATGTTGGTCATAAGCGACATGTTTGCCCGAAAAGGGAGAAGGCAGAGGGAGGGGCACAGGTGGTCATCGTAACGCCTGGGCCCACTGATGTAGGGAGAGGTGAGCTGACAGCGGTAGAGCAGCCACAAGCACCTGTTGCTGAGGAACAAGTTATCCGTGTTGAGGGCACGGGGTTGCAACTTGTATTAGAAGGAAATGTTATGCTACAGAAAAGTATTGTTGTAGAAGGTAAGGATGTATCTGAAGAGCCAGTTCCTCAGACTGGTGAGCAGGTGCCCAGTATGAGTGCTGGGGTAAAGGAGGGGGTTCATGTGGAGCTAGGCTCCCAGGGAGTGGAGGAGATGCCCACTACGAGTGCTGGGGTTCATGTAGAGCTAGGCTCCCAGGTAGTGGAGGAGTTGCCCACTACGAGTAATGAGGTACAGGAGGGTTTGCATGTGGAGCTAAGCTCCCAGGTAGTGGAGGAGATGCCCACTACGAGTAATGAAGTACAGGAGGGTTTTCATGTGGAGCTAAGCTCCCAGGTAGTGGAGGAGATGCCCACTACGAGTAATGAAGTACAGGAGGGTTTTCATGTGGAGCTAAGCTCCCAGGTAGTGGAGGAGATGCCCACTACGAGTGCTGGGGTTCATGTGGAGCTAGGTTCTCAGTTAGTGGAGAAGATGCCCACTATGAGTAGTGATGTTCAGGTGGGGCTAGTCTCCCAGATAGTGGAGGAGATGCCTGGTACGAGTGATGAGGTGCAAGTGGAGAGTGTTGAAAGGGATGTGGTAGAGGGGAGTCAGTTGTCTGTGTTCTCAGCTGAGGAGGATCAAGAGAAGGATATGGATATCTCTTTAGATATGACAGCTGCTGGTACGGACTCAGTTTATGATCTAGAGGAGGTAAATGAGTTTCTGGATCAGACTTTTGGGAAATCTGTCAAATTGGCAGATTATTTTGATGTTGATAAGTTTGTGAGGTCAGCTGTGATGTTACAGAAGACGGTGGGGTTAGACCAGCTGAGTGAGAAGAAGCGGTTTCGCTTGAGGAAATTTATTACTGCTGTTGCAGCAGCAAAAGGTGGTGGGAAACGTGTTCAGGTTAAGAGAAGAAAAAAAAATAATGACGATGATCATGCTTCATAGGGTGTCTTTTTTCTCTCGTTGGTTTCTCTGTGGTTTCTTCTGCTTTTCTTTTCTCTTTTCTACATGGAGGTACTAAGGGTAGGTTCTCTCAATATGAATGGGGAAGGGACAGGAATAAGAGGGCTTGGGTATTAGAAGTAATAAAACAGAAAAGGCTTAATGTAGTTTTCCTACAGGAGACACATAGCGATGAGGAAAATGAGGTTGACTGGGGTATGTGGTGGGAGGGGCAGCATGTACTCAGTCATGGTACTAATTTCAGTGCTGGGGTGGCAATATTGTTTTCCTCAGGCTTAGGAGTGACTGTGGTATCTACAACAGAGATTGTCAAGGGTCGGGTTTTATTGGTCAAGGTGGATGTTATGGGGTTTTTGTTTGTTTTTTTGAATGTTTATGCTCCTAATGAGGGTACAGAGCGTATTGCTGTATTTGATCAACTAAAGGAAATGTTAAGACAGTGTGACCAAGAGGGGTGTATGGTTTTAGGGGGTGACTGGAACTGTACAGTGGATTTTACTGTTGATCGCACCGCTGAAGAACCTCACCTGCGGTCAGCCACTTGCCTGTCTGGCCTATTAACTGAGTTTGAGCTTTCTGATGTGTGGAGAGTAAGGAATGCCAAAGTTAGGCAGTACACATGGCTAAAAATTAATGAAGGTCGTGTCAGTGCAGCACGGTTAGACAGGTTGTATGTATCTGAGCAATACTGTAGTAGGGTTGGAAAGTGTGCCATTACTCCTGTGGGTTTCTCTGATCATCATATGGTTACTGTTGATATTCACTTGTCCTGTCCACGAAGGTCATCACCTTACTGGTATTTTAATGTTAAATTGTTACATGATGTCATGTTTTGTGACAGGTTTTTGTTGTTTTGGGAAAAATGGAGGGGTATAAAAGGGAATTTTGAGTCCTTGAGACAATGGTGGGAGGTTGGGAAGGCCCAAATACGAGTTTTTTGTCAACAGTATACTGCTCTGTCTCAAACTGAATTTAAAGAGACTATCAAGGCCCTTGAACAGGACATCAAATCTATTGAATTGAAGCTGCTCACTCAGAATGACCCTGGACTAGTCATGAACTTACAGGACAAGAGACATGAACTGAGGTCGTTTCTGCATGAAAGAGTGAAGGGTGCCTTGATTAGGTCTCGTTTCGCTTCCCTCAAGGATATGGATGCTCCTAGTGCTTTTTTTTTTTTTTAACCTAGGAAAGTCGACATTTCAACGTAAACAGATGGTATGCCTTCGTCTCCCTGATGGGAAGGTGACCACGAATGATATTGAAATGCGTCAACATGCCGTGGATTTCTACTCGTCCCTTTATAAGGCGGAGGATTGTGACTCTATGTGTACTGAACAGTTGTTACATGGTCTTCCTAAATTGGGACCTGAGCAGAGAGTCGCATTGGACGCTGACATTACACTGCAGGAGCTGTCCACAGCTGTTATGCAGCTCTCAACAGGCCGAGCCCCTGGCATCGATGGGTTACCATCTGAGTTTTATAAGCACTTTTGGGGGTCTATTGGGGAGGACTTTTATGAAGTGATGTGTGAATCTTTTCATGAGGGTTCTCTTCCTGTATCCTGTCAACGTGCAGTGCTTTCACTGTTGCCAAAAAAGGGGATTTGGCTCTCATAAAAAATTGGAGACCTGTTGCTTTGCTGTGCGCAGAATATAAAATTGTTTCTAAATGTCTCTCAAACAGGTTGAAAGAGTATCTGGGGTTGTTGATCCACAAGGACCAGTCCTACTGTGTACCTGATCGCTCTATTGTTGACAACTTGTTTCTGATAAGAGATGTTTTAGACATTTGTAAACTGTCTGATGTAAATGTGGGTTTACTTTCGTTGGATCAGGAGAAGGCTTTTGATCGTGTGGACCACCAGTACTTGTTTAAAATAATGAAAGCCTTTGGGTTTGGGGATGTTTTTCTGTCTTGGGTGAATTTACTGTATGCTGGAGCCTCGTGTATGGTGAAGGTGGGTGGTGGTTTAAGTTGCCCCATCCCTGTCGAAAGGGGCATCAGGCAGGGATGCCCAATTTCAGGGCAGTTATATAGTCTGGCGATTGAACCAATGCTTTGTTTTTTAAGAGCGAAGCTTACTGGTTTCTTTGTGCCAGGTGTAACGAAGGGTCCCACGATAGCACTGTCTGCGTATGCAGATGACGTGATAGTTTTTATTACAGGGGTTGAGGATGTTAAGGTTCTCTCAAACGCTTTAAAGGTGTATGAGGGGGCCTCCTCAGCTAAAGTCAATTGGGGAAAGAGTGAAGCGCTGTGGGCAGGTCAGCTTCAGATGGGGTCTACTCCATGGTTACCAGGGGGGCTTCAGTGGGGCAGAGATGGAATGAAGACTTTGGGGGTTTTTCTAGGCTCCGATGTCTTTCAAAAAAAACTGGGAGGGTGTAGTGGAGAAAGTGTGTGCCAGACTGTCAAGGTGGAAATGGGTGTTGCCCCAGCTGTCTTATAGGGGACGGGTCCTGGTAGCTAATAATCTTGCTGCTTCTACCCTGTGGCACAGACTAATGATTTTACAGCCACCAAAGGGTCTGATACAAGAGCTTCAGAGGACCCTTGTCAATTTCTTCTGGTCTGGGCAACACTGGATTAAAGCTGCAGCCCTGTACCTGCCACTGCACGAGGGTGGGCAAGGCCTGGTGGACATTTCCTCTAGGATCACGGCTTTCAGGCTCCAAGCAGCCCAGAGATTGTTGTACAGAGACTGTTCTAGCTGGGTCGAAACAGCCTACATATTGATGAGGAGAGCGGGCTGTTTGGGCTTCGACAAGCATCTTTTCCTCTTAAAGCTGGAGGGGGTGATTTGACTGGCCTGACTCCATTTTATGAGTCTGTTATGCAGGCTTGGAGAGTCTTTGTCAAGTCCCGTAAGGCCTGCACGCCACCAGGGATGTGGCTTTTTGAAGAGCCTCTTTTTCACAACACTGCCATCCAGTCCCGTGTTCTGGGTTCAGCTAGCCTACGTTCATGCCTGTTAGGCGTGGGGTGTACCAAGCTGGGTCATCTGATGCAGAGCAGGAGCAGATTGGAGGAGCTGGGAGAAAGAGCGGGGATCCGATCATCTCGTCTACTGAGGAAGGTCGTCGATGAGGTCTGCGATTCCTTGCCAGTGCTTCATCTGCAGTATGTGACTGACACTTCCAATTCTGATCGGTGGAAGGAGGGTCTGGATTATGTGTTCCCTGCACTGATTGTTAGTGCTGCGATGGGGGCATTTGAAGAGGACGTGGGGACGCTGCTTTCCTTCGATACCCCGGAGCTGGGGGGAGTTCAAGGAGGTGGGAAAGAAGGCCATGTACAGAATATGTGTAAAGGTGTCCCATGCCTCTTCCCTGGAAGGGGTAAAATCGACGAGGTGGGCGGATGTGCTTGGTCCAGGTGCCTCTCCAAAAGGCTGTTGGCGATCATTATATAAACTGCCTATTGATAAGAGGACAGCTGACCTCCAATGGAGGATAATACATGGAGCTATAGCCACCAATATGCATCTGGTACACCTGGATCCTACTGTTGGGGAGGGGTGTCCATTCTGTGCTGGGTCTGAATCTCTGGCACATCTGTTTTTATTGTGTCCCAGGTTGGTTGGGATGATTGAACTGATCACTGATTGGTTCTCAACGTTGGGAGAGGTTTTCTCTTCCCAACTGTATATATTTGGGCCAAAGTACAGGTTCAGTCAAAAGGGTGTAGTTGTGTTGCTTAATTTTGTGTTAGGGGCAGCAAAATTAGCGATATGGAAGACCCGAAAGAACAGCATTCGGGGACAGGGGTCTGTGGATGTGGTGGGAATGCTGGAGGGAATGTTGGCAGCGAGACTAAGGATTGAGTTTGCCTATTACAAACTTGTCAACAATATCGATCTGTTTTTGAGTATATGGGGTATACAGAGGCTGTTGTGTGTAGTTACTGTGGAGGAGGAATTGGAGTTGTGTTTTTAATTGATGTGTAACTGTGGTTTTGTATGAGTATTTATTGTGTGGTGGGCCCCCAGACCCAATAAAGAGTATTTAAAACTCAAACTCTCTCTCTCTCTCTCTCTCTGTCTCTCTCTCTCTCTCTCTCTGTCTCTCTCTCTCGCTCTCTCTGTCTCTCTCTCTCGCTCTCTCTGTCTCTCTCTCTCTCTCTCTCTCTCTCTCTCTCTCTCTCTCGCTCGCGCTCTCTCTCTCTCTCTCTCTCTCTCTCGCGCTCTCTCTCTCGCTCTCTCTCTCGCTCTCTCTCGCTCTCGTGCCTGCTGGTATGGCGATAGGTGACAGGTTGGAAGATTCAATATGTGACAAGTGTGTCTTTTTGCCAACAGGTAAATGATGCTGGAGGCTATGTGACTGGCTAGTATGGGACCGAAGAGGGGCTATTTCGTGGATGTCACCATGGTGACTGCACTCTGCCTGCTGTGTGAGTACTACTTATGCATATCCTCTGTCATGAACTATCTGTCATTCACTCTCTACTCAGGTTGTAACAACACTTTGTGCTGGCCTTCCTAGGTGTCAGACATGGTCAGAAGCCGGAGGTGCGTGCCAAGGAAGGGGGTGTGGTGGAGATGGAGTGTAGACTGCCACCCACGGACACGGGTGCGTCTGTGTCCCTGCACGTGGTGGAATGGGTGCGCCAGGGCTTCGAGATCCCAGTCCTGATCAAGTTTGGAGTGTATGCTCCTCGGGTGCATCCCAACTACGAGGGTAAGTCCGTCTTCATCCTATCAGGAGCTCAACTGGGATCTAATCTTACCTTAAGAGTCTTTCATTTCAGCCCGATATCAGGACTGTCTCAGCACAGCCACTTCTAGAGGCCTTGTCCATTTACACTCTCATGCCCCCTATCCTACATTCAAAGTATATCCAGACTTCATTCTACCTATATCCTACCTTAACAGTAACGTTAGTTCAAAACAGCTTCAGTCCTCCTAACTGCACCACACCCCATTGGTCTTTCCATCTATCGTCAGGATGCTTTGTTGGAGCTGGGGGTTTTGTGTTAGTTGTGTCTCTCAGATTGCATCATGGTCAATTGTCCCCATTCTGCCATAGAGTCTGTGGGGAAAAGGGATCTTCAATAGAGAAGAAATACCTTTTGTGACCGCTTCTGTCCTTGAAAGTCTCAGACAAAAGGCTAGACGTTTTGGAGGGAGAGCAAGTCTGGGTGTTTTTCATCCTCCTTTAGTTAGGATCGTCCTGTGTTCCAAAGGGCTGGTGGGATTGAGATTTGACCTGTCGACCTCTCTGATCATTGGAATTTGTGCACGGGCGCAGATGCGTTCATGTTTGTGTGTTGGCCAGGGCTCAGAAAGCCCACTATACACCTGCTCAGCCAATTCCTATCACAGTGTTAGGTATCCAGATGACACACTGATACCAAACACGAGAATACGATAACGATACAGAAATGTACTTGGTAATAAAGTCAGTCAGCAGCCTGTGATGACAAGCCATAACGAGTAGGTACGTACAGATGTATGACCTTAAATTGATCACCCTGTTGCAGGAGAACTTTACTGCAATGCAGAACATTTCAAACTTGTGGTGTATTTTAGGTTTTTAAAGGCTTCTGAAGTTTGGAATTTCCACTTAGAAATGTCAGACTTGATTTTCCCTTACAAAAAATGTAGCAACCCCTACAAAAATGTACTTGAATTATAATCCACATAACATTTCACATTTCCTGTTGCTGCAGGAAAAATGGGTTCAAAAGGGATTATTTGGCTGTCCCTGTAGGATAATCCTTGTAGAATGTAGAACTATTTTGGGTTCCATGTAGAACCCTCTGTGGAAAGGGTTCTACAGGGATCCTGAAAGGATTCTATCTGGAACTGAAGGAGTTCACCAGGAACCAAAAAGGGATCTTCTATGGGGACAGCCGAAGAACCCTTTTAGGTTCTAGATAGCACCTTTTTTTCTTAGAGTGTACATCTGTACATGGCAGAGGGAGTGAGGATTCACCTCATGTCAATAAAAGACACTAGCCTTTTTTCTCTATCCTTGAAGAAGAACCTCCATTTGTTCAGTGATGCCATTTGTGACTGATTGCAGTTTTGCACTAACCGTGAAGCTTACTAGGGCTATACAGGCCACTAACAAAGACAGCTACCCACAACTAAGGTGGCAAAACAGGCTGCCTAAGTATGATTCCCAATCAGAGACAACGATAGACAGCTGCCTCTGATTGGGAACTACACTCGGCCAAACACACAGAAATACAAAACATAGAATGCCCACCCCGCATCACACCCTGACCTAACCAAATAGAGAAATAAAACATCTCTCTAAGGTCAGGTCGTGACATCACAAGGACACAGACTATATGCGGACAAGGACAGGGACAACAACATACGTTTGACAATAGTGGAGGAAGGGCAATAGTATTCTACCTATTTTCTAAACAGCATCACCAGATTCTGTCACGTGAAAAAACCATCTGATGCCATGGAAACAAATAAGAGTCTAAAATTATCAGTAATAACAACCTTCTCCAGTAACAAACAGATTGTTTTAAAGGCTCATGTTCAGAGCAACAAAAGGCTAAAAAAGAGGCATTATCTGGTCTGAGTCCACCTTTCTCACAGCTAACTGGTGACTGATGGGAAGGACAAGTCTAGCTTGGGAAGGGGAGGTTTGGTGGGGAGTAGATGAGGTGTTGAGTTCCCTTCCTCGGGCATGTCTCTTCTCAGGTGTATTTTGCTAGACAGCCCCTCAGCTTGACTCTCAGGGCTGTGTCAGTTAGACTCAATGTCCACCTGTCATATCAAACACTTTAGCTCCGTATACTACTGTATGTTACTCACCTGTTAGCTCAACCTATATTTAATCATATGCTACATGCTTCATGAATTCAAAATGACTATGCTGGTATTAAGTAGTGATGGGGGGGAAATCGATACAGTTACATATTGCAATATTATTTTTAAACGATACCTTTATATTGATATTTGACTCCCAAGTATTGATTTGTAGGTAGTGTTAGCTAGAGCTAGTCGGCTGTACCTGCACCAAAACTCAAGTATTGATTTGTAGGTAGTATTAGCTAGAGATAGTCGCCTGTACCTGCCCTAAAACTCCTGTATTTTTCATCTTATAGCTTGTTTTCCATCTTCTTTTTGAATAGTGAGCCAAAATGTTTTCAGCACTTTTATTTCCATGACTGATCAAATCTCGTTTTCTCATGGCTTTCGCTTGTTTGTGATGAATGTGTGCGTGCGTTAAAGTACCAAATGCTGCCCGCGGCCAGTGACGGACTTCTACGTCACACTGATTGAGTTTGAATAACAGACTGGAAGCTTCTTAAGGAGGGTGGTGCTTGGAATCATTGTTCTTCCTCTGTCAACCATGGTTACCTGTAAGAAAACACATGCCGTGATCATTGCTTTGCACAAAAAGTGCTTCACAGGCAAGGATATTGCTGCCAGTAAGATTACACCTAAATCAACCATTTATTGGATCATCAAGAACTTCAAGGAGAGCGGTTCAATTGTTGTGAAGAAGGATTCAGGGTGCCCAAGAAAGTCCAGCAAGCGTCAGGACCGTCTCCTAAAGTTGATTCAGCTGCGGGATCGGGGCACCACCAGTACAGAATGGCAGCAGGCAGGTGTGAGTGCATCTGCACGCACAGTGAGGCGAAGACTTTTTTCATTTTGATTTGATTTGATTTGAGACTTTTGGAGGATGGCCTGGTGTCAAGAAGGGCAGCAAAGAAGCCACTTCTCTCCAGGAAAAACATCAGGGATAGACTGATATTCTGCAAAAGGTACAGGGATTGGACTGCTGAGGACTGGGGTCAAGTCATTTTCTCTGATGAATCCCCTTTCCGATTGTTTGGGGCATCTGGAAAAAAGCTTGTCCGGAGAAGACAAGGTGAGCGCTACTATCAGTCCTGTGTCATGCCAACAGTAAAGCATCCTGAGACCATTCATATGTGGGGTTGCTTCTCAGCCAAGGGAGTGGGCTCACTCACAATTTTGCCTAAGAACACAGCCATGAATAAAGAATGGTACCAACACACCCTCCGAGAGCAACTTCTCCCAACCATCCAGGAACAGTTTGGTGACGAACAATGTCTTTTCCAGCATGATGGAGCACTTTGCCACAAGGCAAAAGTGATAACTAAAGTGGCTTGGGGAACAAAACATTGATATTATGGGTCCATGGCCAGGAAACTCCCCAGACCTTAATCCCATTGAAAACTTGTGGTCAATCCTCAAGAGGCAGGTGGACAAACAAAACCCCACAAATTCTGACAAACTCCAAGCATTGATTATGCAAGAATGGGCTGCCATCAGTCAGGATGTGGCCCAGAAGTTACAGTTCTTTACAATCACTTTGGCACTAATTTCAGAACCTTGTGGTCATTTTTCAAAACTAGACACAAAACTCAAAACGGTCATCACTTGTAACACAGGCTGTCCAAAACATTGCATTGTTCAAAACATAGCATTGTGCATTCACATCTTTAAAGAAACCTTGCACTTGCAGAATCATTGGTTCAAATAACTAATTTATCACAAAATACCATAGGAACATTCATTTAGATCTCCCACACATAAGATGCCGATAGTTTCACTGTGTAGTTGTTTGTACAATCATTAAATATTGTAGTACAAAATATGTGATACATATGGTACTATGGTACATTATGGTACTACACGTAAATACATCACTGTAAAAGGACTAGTAAAGAGAATTCTACAGGCACAGTGGACTCATTGAACAAAATCTGAAATGTATTGATGAAATACAATAAAATCACTCATAGGTTTCTTTGAATCAAAGCAACAATAATTAGCTACAAAAAAAGAAAAAAAACTACAGTAAAACATCAACTGCAGTGTTCCTCACCTGGCTTACTGTAAAAAGCAAAACAAAGTATTGGTTAATGTACTTCTATATTTCCCTCAACTCTGTCGTGTGGATTTGGCCATAGGATCTCATCCACATCACAATGGATGGTTTCATTAGCCAAACATCTTGGGAAGAATCTTCTGGCATGGCGAATCCAGGCCTGACACTGGTCGGCCGTGATGTCATTGCATGCATCATCCATGGCCTGGAGAAGGGTGGCCTATCATATACCTTCCACCTCCATGTGGAGAAAAATTCCTCAATTGGGTTTTAGGAAAGGAGAGTATGGGGGTAAGTACAGGGTGGTAAATTGTGGATGGGCCTGAAACCATGCTTGCACCATTTGAGAATGGTGGAACCTGACGTTATCCCACACAATGACATAGGTCATGCCATCAGCTTTACAGACCTGATTTAGCCCATCAAGGAAGGTTACATTCGAACAGCGAATCATGTGGCTGCCTGCAACTCAACATAGAGAGTTTAATAGAGTAGAGAGCTTAAGTTGTTGTTCGACCTAACATTAGAACTGGCAAGATGCGTAATCTAAGCAACTTTGACCATGGTATGATTGTTGATGCCACACATGGTGATTCCAGCATCTCAGAAACAGCTGCCTTCCTGGGATTTTTATGCACTACAGTCTCCAGAGTTTACAGAGAATGGTGCGATAAACAAAACACATTCAGTAAGTGGCAGTTCTGTGGGAAAAAGACCGTGTTAATGAGAGAGGTCAGAGGAGAACCTCCAGACTCATTCCAGCTAACAGAAAGGCCACAAATGCTCAAATAACAGCTGTTTAAAACAGTGGTGTGCAGAAGGGCATTCCTTAACGTACAACACCGTGAATAATTCAGGCTGTTGTGGAGGCAAAAGGTGGTCCTACCAAGTACTAGATTTGTGTACCTAATAAAGTGGCCGGTGAGTGTACAGTAATGTCAAATCTGAAAACATGGTCTGGAAAAGTGGTACATGGGACCATAGAAACAGTGTCTGATAAAGAATGATGATGAAATATTACATCCATAGATAATGTCGTCCAATTGGTTCATGTTCCACTGTAATGGTGTCAATGGATCTCGTTATCCTGAAACTTTCATGATCTAAACATGGAATATTGTTTTCATAAGTTTCCATAAAACTATGCATTAAGAGTAATGCAACAGTTACTTATCATTTGAGCAGTTGTATCAATTGATAGTTAGATCATTGTAATGAAATGAATAGACAGTCGTCTCAGATGTAATGTGTGAATTGCATTTTGAAATGGTAATACTTTGATGTTAAGTTGTGTCATTTTGAACAGGTGATTTTAGATCAATGAACAAATGATCTTAGTTTTATGTTTATTGTATCCAAGCAATTGGAAAAAGTGTTAGAGTTTTTAAAAATGTGCATTTTGATCATTGGTTGTGAGTTTTGTGTCTAGAGTTTTGAAACATGACATCAAGGTTCCGAAATTAGTGCCAAAGTGATTGTAAAAAATTGTAATTGAAAAAGAAGGGTCAACACTGCAAATAATGGCTCTTTGCATCAACTTCATGTAATTGTCAATAAAAGCCGTTGACACGTATAAAATGCTTGAAATTATACTTCAGTATTCCATAGTAACATCTGACAAAAATATCTAAAGACACTGAAGCAGCAAACTTTGTGGAAATTAATATTTGTGTCATTCTCACAACTTTTGGCCACGACTGCACAGTACAAAAAAAACAAAAAAAAGGTTTGTTAAAACAGATCCCAAACTACTAATTATGAATGTAAAAATTAATTGATGAGTACTCACGAAAAAAAACAAGATATATATTTGTTTTGTTTAAATGTGTGTGGGTGTGCGTGCGTGTGCGATTATTTCACTTATAATTGTCACGACTCCTACCGAAAGTAGCTCCCCTTCCTGTTCTGGTGGCGCTCGGCAGTCGTCGTCACCGGCCTACTAGCTGCCACGGATCCCTTTTTCCCCCTTGTCTGTTTATTAGTTACACCTGTGTTTAGTTAGGTTAATTGGTTGGGCTTTATTATCCAGCCGGCCCGCCTGCTGGGTGTGCGGGATTGTTTTATGTGTAGTCTAGTGCACGCCTGTAAGTCACGGTTTTGCGTGTACTTGTGTTGTTCGGGACTGTTTAGTTCCCTCTGTGTTTTGGGGCATTTGTTTGAGTGGCGTCGTTTTCACCGGTGTGGTGAATAAAGAAGTATCGCTACTCTGAACTTTCTGTTTCCTGCACCTGACTTCTTCCTCCTCTACACCCCGGGCATTACAATAATTCACTGCATCACAATTCCAGTGGGTCAGAAGATTACATACACTAAGTTGACTGTGCCTTTAAACTTTGAAAACTCCCTAAAATCATGTCTTGGCTTTAGAAGCTTCTGATAGGCTAATTGACATAATTTGAGTCAATTGGAGGTGTACCTGTGGATGTATTTCAATGCCTACCTTCAAACTCAGTGCCTCTTTGCTTGACATCATGGAAAATCAAATTTAAAAAATTGTAGACCTCCACAAGTCTGGTTCATCCTTGGGAGCAATTTCCAAATGCCTGAAGGTACCACGTTCATCTGTACAAACAATAGTACACAAGTATAAACACCATGGGACCACGCAGTCGTCATACCGCTCAGGAAGGAGACGCGTTGTCTCCTAGAGATGAACATACTTTGGTGTGAAAAGTGCAAAACAATCCCAGAACAACAGCAAAGGACCTTGTGAAGATGCTGGAGGAAACAGGTAAAAAGTTATCTATATCCACAGTAAAACGAGTCCTATGTCAACATAACCTGAAAGGCCGTTCAGCAAGGAAGAAGCCACTGCTCCATAACCGCCATAAAAAATCCAGACTACAGGTTGCAACTGCACATGGGGACAAAGATTGTACTTTTTGGAGTAATGTCCTCTGGTCTGATGAAACATAAATAGAACTGTTTGGCCAGAATGACCATCGATATGTTTCGAGGAAAAAGGGGGAGGCTTGCAAGCCGAAGAACACCATCCCAACCGGGGGGTGGCAGCATCATGTTGTGGGGGTGCTTTGCTGCAGGGGGGACTGGTGCATTTCACAAAATAGATAGAATCATGAGGGGGGAAAATGATGTGGATATATTGAAGCAACATCTCAAGACTTGGTCGCAAAAGGGACTTCCAAATGGACAATGACACCAAGCATACTTCCAAACTTTTGGAAAATGACTTAAGGGCAACGAAGTCAAGGTATTAGAGTGGCCATCACAAAGCCCTGACCTCAATCCTATAGAAAATGTGTGGGCAGAACTGTAAAAACGTGTGTGAACATGTGCGAAAACTGACTCAGTTACACCAGCTCTGTCAGGAGGAATGGGCCAAAATTCACCCAAATTATTGTGCGAGGCTTGCAGAGCCTACCCGAAACATTTGACACAAGTTAAACAATTTAAAGGCAATGCTACTAAATACTAATTGAGTGTATGTAAACTTCTGACCCACTTGGAATGTGATCAACAAAATAAAAGCTGAAATAAATCCTTCACTACTATTATTCTGACATTTCACATTCTTAAAATAAAGTGGTGATCCTTACTGACCTAAGACAGGGAATTTTTACTAGGATTAAATGTGAGGAATTGTGGAAAAACTGAGTTTAAATGTATTTGGCTAAGGTGTATCCAAACTTCCGACTTCAACTGTAGATTCTACATGTGATATCCTTATTTTATTTTATTTTTTTATTTTTTATTTCACCTTTATTTAACCAGGTAGGCTAGTTGAGAACAAGTTCTCATTTGCAACTGCGACCTGGCCACGATAAAGCATAGCAGTGTGAACAGACAACACAGAGTTACACATGGAGTAAACAATTAACAAGTCAATAACACAGTAGAAAAAAAGGGGAGTCTATATACATTGTGTGCAAAAGGCATGAGGAGGTAGGAATAATTACAATTTTGCAGATTAACACTGGAGTGATAAATGATCAGATGGTCATGTACAGGTAGAGATATTGGTGTGCAAATGAGCAGAAAAGTAAATAAATAAAAACAGTATGGGGAGGAGTTAGGTAAAAATGGGTGGGCTATTTACCGATAGACTATGTACAGCTGCAGCGATCGGTTAGCTGCTCAGATAGCAGATGTTTGAAGTTGGTGAGGGAGATAAAAGTCTCCAACTTCAGCAATTTTTGCAATTCGTTCCAGTCACAGGCAGCAGAGAACTGGAACGAAAGGCGGCCAAATGAGGTGTTGGCTTTAGGGATGATCAGTGAGATACACCTGCTGGAGCGCGTGCTACGGATGGGTGTTGCCATCGTGACCAGTGAACTGAGATAAGGCGGAGTTTTACCTAGCATGGACTTGTAGATGACCTGGAGCCAGTGGGTCTGGCGACGAATATGTAGCGAGGGCCAGCCGACTAGAGCATACAAGTCGCAGTGGTGGGTGGTATAAGGTGCTTTAGTGACAAAACGGATGGCACTGTGATAAACTGCATCCAGTTTGCTGAGTAGAGTGTTGGAAGCAATTTTGTAAATGACATCGCCGAAGTCGAGGATCGGTAGAATAGTCAGTTTTACTAGGGTAAGTTTGGCGGCGTGAGTGAAGGAGGCTTTGTTGCGGAATAGAAAGCCGACTCTTGACTTGATTTTCGATTGGAGATGTTTGATATGAGTCTGGAAGGAGAGTTTACAGTCTAGCCAGACACCTAGGTACTTATAGATGTCCACATATTCAAGGTCGGAACCATCCAGGGTGGTGATGCTGGTCAGGCGTGCGGGTGCAGGCAGCGAACGGTTGAAAAGCATGCATTTGGTTTTACTAGCGTTTAAGAGCAGTTGGAGGCCACGGAAGGAGTGTTGTATGGCATTGAAGCTCATTTGGAGGTTAGATAGCACAGTGTCCAAGGACAGGCCGGAAGTATATAGAATGGTGTCGTCTGCGTAGAGGTGGATCAGAGAATCGCCCGCAGCAAGAGCAACATCATTGATATATACAGAGAAAAGAGTCGGCCCGAGGATTGAACCCTGTGGCACCCCCATAGAGACTGCCAGAGGACCGGACAGCATGCCCTCCGATTTGACACACTGAACTCTGTCTGCAAAGTAATTGGTGAACCAGGCAAGGCAGTCATCCGAAAAACCGAGGCTACTGAGTCTGCCGATAAGAATATGGTGATTGACAGAGTCGAAAGCCTTGGCAAGGTCGATGAAGACGGCTGCACAGTACTGTCTTTTATCGATGGCGGTTATGATATCGTTTAGTACCTTGAGCGTGGCTGAGGTGCACCCGTGACCGGCTCGGAAACCAGATTGCACAGCGGAGAAGGTACGGTGGGATTCGAGATGTTCAGTGACCTGTTTGTTGAGGGCCTGGAAGGTCCCATCAGCAGCCCACACATCCTGATATTTACACAAATGTGAAGCTGTGATAGTGGAATGACTTTGGCCTATGTGTTAATGTTTCGTATTTTAGTAATGCTGATCTTATCTGTTTGTTGTCATTCATCAACAAATGAACAGGTAAAATGATATTGGGTAGCAGTGTAATTAAATATGATCGTAGGTGGGTTATTTGAGCGGATCCATTACGTCGTGTGTCTGTGATGTTAGTGGTCTACATGACGCTTTTCTGTTGGTCTGTCATCTCGAAGCCGAGGTCATGGTGAAACCTGGCTGGACTTTGGTTAGTGATGCATTCAGTGTAATGGGATGTGGTTGCATTTTCTGAGTTGCTAGACTGGAAACATATTATTATTAATCACATGGGACTCAGATGTTCCACACATGTATCTGAACTAATGGGTGAGAAAGAGAGAGCTTCCCAGAACATGGGTGAAACACTCACACAGAGACTGACATTGCAGTCAACACTGAGTATTTATTTTGAGAATTAGAGGGTCAAAAGAGGGGAGGGACCAGCCAGTGAGGAACCATGAGAAAGAGGGGGAGGAGTGGTGGATGTGGTGGCAGAGAATGACCATGTGGGACAATGGCTGCTAAGAGGAGGGACACTGGGCCAGTATTGTGAATGGGCCAGTATTGTGATTGTATTTAAATCAACAATGCCTTCACTGAAACCCCAAACTAAGCCCCACTAATCTTATTACAGAGTTGATTTGTTTGCAATATCTTGCCCTCTCTCTCTCCCTCTCTCCCTATTGTCGCTCTCCCTCTCTCTCGCTCCCTATTATCTCTCTCCCTCTCTCTCTCTATTGTCACTCTCCCTCTCTTATCTCTATTATCTCTCTCTCACTCCCTGTTATCTCTCTCCCCCTCTCCCTATTATCTCTTTCTCTCCCTGTTTTCTCTCTCCCTCTCTCTCCCTATCATCTCTCCCTCTCTCTATATATATATATTATGTATTTCCCTCTCGCTCTCTCCCTATTATCTCCCTGCCTCTCTCTCTCCCTATTTCTCTCTTGCCTCTCTCTCTCTATTTCTCTCTTGCATCTGCCTCTCTCTCTACCTCTCTTGCTCCCTATTATCTCTCCATCTCTATCCCTATTATCGGATGGGGATATTATCTCTCCCCCCTCTCTCCCTCCCTCTCCCTCTCTCTCTCTCTCTCTCTCTCTCTCTCTCTCTCTCTCCCCCTTATCTCTCTCCCTCTCTCCCTATTATCTCCCCCTCTCTCTACCTAGTGTCTCTCCCACTCTCTCTCTATATATATATTATCCCTCTCTCTCCCTATTATCTATATCCCTCTCTCTCTCCTTATTAGCTGTCCCTCTCTCTCTCCCTATTATCTAAATCCCTCAATCTCTTAATATGATCTCTCTCCCTCTCTCTCTCTCTCCCTATTATTTCCATACCTCTCTCTCCCGTGTTGTCTTTTTCCCACTCTCTCTCCCTCTCCCTCTCTCTTGCTCCCTACTATCTCTCCATCTCTATCCCTATTACCTCCCTCTCTCTTTCCCTATTATCTCTTTACTTATTATCACTCTCTCTCTCCCTATTATCTCTCCCTCTCTCTCCTCCTATTATCTCCTCCTCCTATTATCTCCCTCTATTTCTCTCCCTATTCTCTCTCTCTCTCTCTCTGCCTCTTCCTGTTATCTCTCTCTCGCTCTCTCCCTATTATCTCCCCCTATCTCTCCCTATTAGCTCCCTCCCTCTCTCCCCTATTATATATCCCCCTCTCACCTATATTATCTCCCCTCTCTCTCTCTCCCTTTCTCACTCTCTATTATCTCTCCCTCTCTCTCCTTATTATCTCTCTCACTCTCTATTATCTCTCCCCCTCTCTCTCTCCCTATTATCTCCCCCTCTCTCTCCCTATTAGCTCCCTCCCTCTCTCCCCCTATTATATATCCCCCTCTCACCTATATTATCTCCCCTCTCTCTCTCCCCCTTTCTCACTCTCTATTATCTCTCCCTCTCTCTCCTTATTATCTCTCTCACTCTCTATTATCTCTCCCCCTCTCTCTCTCCCTATTATCTCTTTCTCTCCCTGTTTTCTCTCTCCCTATCTCTCTTCCTATTATCTCTCTCCCTCTCCCTCTCTGCCAAGTATCTCTCCATCTCTCTCTACCTCTCTCTATCCCTATTATCTTTCTCCCCCTGTTCCTTGTTTATCTCTCTCTCTCTATTGTCTCTCTCCTTCTCTATCTCCCTATTATCTCCCTGCCGCTCTCTCTCCCTATTTTCTCCCAATTTTCTCTCTCCCTCTCTCTCTCCTTATTATCTCTCCCTCTCTCTTTCCCTATTATCTCTCCCTCAATCTTTTAATATTATCTCTCTCCCTCTCTCGCTCTCTCTCCCTATTATCTCTCTCCCTCTTATTACTCTCTCCCTCACTACATCTTTCCCGGTTATCTCTCCACCTCTCTCCCTATTATCTCACTCTCTCTCTCTCTCCCTATTATCTCCGTACCACTCTTTCCCTGTTATCGTTCCACCTCTCCCCCCATTACATATTTCCCTATTATCTCTCTTCCTATCGCTCTCTCTCCCTATGATCTTTTTCCCTCTCGTCTCTTGCTCCAAATTATCTCACCATCCCTATTATCTCCCTTTACTTATTATCGCTTTCTCTCTCCCTATTATCTCTCACTCTCTCTTCCCCTATTATGTATCTCCCTCTCTCTCTGTCCCTATTATCTCTCCCTCCCTCTCTCTCTCTCTCTCTCTCTCTCTCTCTCCCTTTCTCTCTCTTCCTGTTATCTCTCTCTCCCTCTATCCCTATTATCTCTCCCTCTCTCCCTATTATCTCTCTCCCTCTCTCCACTATTATATATCCCCCTCTCACCCCTATTATCTCTCCCTCTCTCTTTTCCTATTATCTATCTCCCCCTCTCTCCCTCTCTCCCTATTATCTCTCTCTCTTCCTGCAATCTCTCTCTCCCTCTCTCACTATTATCTCTCCCTCTCTCTCTCCCTATCATCTCTCTCCCTCTCTCCCCTATTATATATCCTTCTCTCACCCCTATTATCTCCCCCCTCTCTCTCTCCCTCTTCCTCACTCTCTATTATCTCTCCCTCTCTCTCCTTATTATCTCTCTCCCCTCTCTCTCCCTATGATCTCTTTCTCCCTGTTTTCTCTCTCCCTCTCTCTCTTCCTATTATCTCTCCCTCTCTGCCAAGTATCTCTCCATCTCTCTACCTCTCTATCCCTATTATCTTGCTCCCTCTCTTCCTCTTTTATCTCTCTATTATCTGTCTCCTTCTCTATCTCCCTATTACCCCCCACCCTCTCTCTCACTCCCTATTATCTTTCTCTCTCCCTCTCTCTCCTTATTTACTCTCTCACTCTCTCTCCCTCCCGTATTATCTCTCTCTCCCTATTATCTGTCTCTCTCTCTCTCCCTCTCTCTCTCTCTCTCTCTCTCGCTATTATCTCTCTCCCTCTCATCCTCCCTATTATCTCTCCCTATCTCTCTCTCCCTATTACCTCTCTCTCTCTCTCCCTCTCTCCATATTATCTCTCTCCCTTTCTCTCCCTATTATCTCTCTCACTTCCTATTATGTCCCCCTCCATCTCTCCCTATTATCTCTTCCCCCTCTCTCTCCCTATTATCTCTCGCACTTCGTATTATCTCTCCCCCTCTCTCTATTATCTCTCTCCCTCTTATCTCACTATTACCGCTCTCCCTCTCTCTCTATTATCTCTCCCTCTCCCTATTAACTCTCTCCCTCTCTCCCTACTATCTCTGTCCCCCTCTCTCTCCCTATTATCTCCTTCACTCTCTCGCCCTATTTCCTCTCTCACTTCCTATTATCTCTCTCCCTCTCCCTCCCGATTATCTCCCTCCCCCTCGCTCTCTTCCTATTATCTCTTTCACTTCCTGCTTTCTATCTCCCCTCTCTCTTCCTATTATCTCTCTCTCTCTCCCTATTATGTCTTTCCATCCCTCTCTCCCCCTCTCTCTCTCTCTCTGTGTATTATCGCCCTCACTCTCTCTCTCGCTATTATCTCTCTCACTTCCTATTTTCTCTCTCCCTCTCTCTCCCCCTATTATCTCTCTCACTTTCTATTATCTCTCTCTCTCCCTATTATCTCTCCCTATTGACTCTCTCCCTCCCTCTCTCCCTATTATCTCCCCCACTCTCTCTCCCTATTTTCTCTCCCACTTCCTATTATCTCTCTCCCTCTCTCTCTCCCTATTATGTCTCTCCCCCTCGCTATCTTCCTATTATCTCTCTCGCTTCCTGTTATCTATCTCCCTCTCTCTCTCCCTATTATGTCTCTCTCTCTCCCTATTATCTATCTCCCTCTCTCTCTCCCTATTATGTAAGAAAGCACAGGGAAAGCTGTGTTAGGTCTACTCAAGCTTTGGTACGTTTTTAGCAAAGTGGAAGTTCTACATTCAACAGGAAACAAGCAGCTGTTCATATCCGGGCTCAGGGCCCCTCTGTTGATGTACAAAAACAGTGATTACAAATCACTGCCACCCTCTCCTAAAGTGCCACCCTCTCTCTCTCCCTATTATCTCTCTCCCTCTCTCTCCCTATTATCTCTCTCCCTCCCTATTAGCTCTCTCACTCTTTCTAAAGGTTTTTGTTTTTGACGTGCACCTTTTTAAACAGCGATAGGCTATCAGGCCTCCTCTGTTGATCCACCCTCCCCTTCCCTCTCCTTGCTCTCCATGATTTATATATTTTTATTTAACCTTTATTTAATAAGGTAAGTCAGTTATATATATAAATCCAAGGGGCTTTATAACCTTTCTAGAGGTTTTTGTTTTTGACGTGCACCTTTTTAAACAGCGATAGGCTATCAGGCCTCCTCTGTTGATCCACCCTCCCCTTCCCTCTCCTTGCTCTCCATGATTTATATATTTTTATTTAACCTTTATTTAACAAGGTAAGTCAGTTATGTATATAAATCCATACCTCTGCTAAGCTTCTATGTTAATCATTGCTATTATACTGTGCCCTGTCTGGAATTATTGGTTGTTTATAGAGCAAAGCAAAGGTCAGAGGTTAAGGTATTGAAGCGAACCAGTCCCTGGTGTGTTTATGTATGTTAGCATGTGAATGTGTATTTTGCTCTGACCCCAACCCCCATGTGGATTTAGTCCCCATTCCATTTAGAAAAGTAAACAAGATGTGACGTCATACGCGGTTCCTCACCTGTTATCACAGCCTCCATCCCTTTAACTAGCTTCCTGATCCCCACGGTGGGCATAGAAACAGTCCCTCCCTGTCACTAGGGACAAGGACAGCGGTTAATGATTAGCTCAACACACCTCAATGACTCAGTGTCACAAACACATTAGCGCTACAGTGTGAGGCAGGCTCGCGTTCTTGTGATGTCTTGTGTGTGTGGTAGGTGTATGTGTCTATGGATGAGAGGGAGGCAATTGGCAAACAATGTGCATTTTCTCAAGTTTCAAGTGTTATTATTCGTAGTAAATGTTTAATTTGTTTCCTAAATGCTTCACTGTCTGTAAAGGAGAGGCTAATAACGCTGATAAACTGCAGTGTTTCAGTTATTTATTGTGAAAATGGCTTTATAGAATAACAAAAGAAATGACAAGCTAAGAGATAATGAGTGATGGAGAGATGAGAGAGAGAGAGAGAAAAGCCACAGGGAGGGGGTAGGGAGGGAGGGGTGAGTCAGCAAACACCATTGACCCAGGGTGAAGTCACCTGGCAACCAGGAGATCAAATTTTAAAGCTCACGACATCGTGAAGGCTTTATCTATTGGACATATAAGTACAATTGAAGAAAATTCCTATCAATTGTAAAGCACACATTCTTTGAATTGAAAACCCCTAAAACTCCAGTTGTCTGGTTTGTAACTTGTCTCATGTCGTCTAACCCTGTGTCCTCCTATGTGTCCCCAGGCCGTGTGTCTCTGGTCAGGAGCACTGTTCTGAGAGTGAAGGGGCTCCTCATGGAGGACCAGGGCCTGTATGAGTGTCACATCCTCCTGTTGGACCAACCCACAGACGAGACCCACAATGGGACCTGGACCCTACTGTCTGTAACTGGTGAGAGAAGGGGCTGGTGGTGGGGAGGGGCTGGTGATGGGAAGGGGCTGGTGGTGGGGAGGGGCTGGTGATGGGGAGGGGCTGGTGATGGGGAGGGGCTGGTGATGGGGAGGGGCTGGTGATGGGGAGGGGCTGGTGATGGGGAGGGGCTGGTGATGGGGAGGGGCTGGTGATGGGGAGGGGCTGGTGATGGGGAGGGGCTGGTGATGGGGAGGGGCTGGTGAGAGGAGGGGCTGGTGAGAGGAGGGGCTGGTGGTGGGGAGGGGCTGGTAATGGGGAGGGGCTGGTAATGGGGAGGGGGATGATTTGACAGCCATGGAGCCCTATTATCCTCATCCTTCCTATCTTACAAACACACACTCCCTCTATCTCTCTCTGATCTCTTTCTCCACACACACTCCCTCTATCTCTCCCTGACCTCTCTCTATACACACCCTCTATCTTTCTCTGACCTCTTTCTCAACACACCCCCTCTATCTCTCTCTGTTCTCTCTCTCTACACACACCCTCAATCTCTCTCTGTCCTCTCTCTCTACACACACCCCCTCTATCTCTCTCTGTTCTCTCTCTCTACACACACCCTCTATCTTTCTCTGACCTCTTTCTCAACACACCCCCTCTATCTCTCTCTGTTCTCTCTCTCTACACACACCCTCAATCTCTCTCTGTCCTCTCTCTCTACACACACCCCCTCAATCTCTCTTGGTTCTCTCTGTTCTCTCTCTCTACACACACACCCCTCAATCTCTCTCGGTTCTCTTTGGTTCTCTCTCTCTCTCTCTCTCACCCCCCCCAAATATTTCTCTGTTTTCTCTCTCTCTCTCTCTCTCTCTCTCTCTCTCTACACACCCCCCTATCTCTCTCTGACCTCTCTCTCAACACTCTCTCTCCCTCTATCTCTCTTGACCTCTCTCTCTACACTCACACTCCCTCTATCTCTCTGACCTCCATCTCTACACACACATTCCCTCTATCTCTCTTTGTTCTCTCTCTCTCTCTCTCTCTCTCTCTGTTCTCTCTCTCTGTTCTCTCTCTCTCTCTCTACACACACCCCCTCAATCTCTCTCGGTTCTCTCTCTCTCTCTCTCTCTCTCTCTCTCTGTTCTCTTTCTCTCTCTCTCTACACACACACCCCTAAATCTCTCTCTGTTCTCTCTCTCTCTCTCTCTCTCTCTCACACTACACACACCCCCTCAATCTCTCTCGGTTCTCTCTCGGTTCTCTCTCTCTCTCTCTCTCTCTCTCTACACCCCCAATCTTTCTCTGTTCTCTCTCTCTCTCTCTCTCTCTCTGACCTCTCTCTCTACACTCACACTCCCTCTATCTCTCTCTGATCTCTCTCTCTACACTCACAATCCCTCTATCTCTCTGACCTCTCTCTACACACACACTCCCTCTATCTACACTCACACTCCCTCTATCTCTCTCTGATCTCTCTCTCTACACTCACACTCCCTCTATCTCTCTGACCTCTCTCTCAACAAAACATGACTGCTCAGACGAACACATTGTAACATCTCACTCATGCAGACACCCCGCCACTCTCCTGGCATGCAGATATTTGGTGAGGTGAGCGAGGAGCAGGAGAGAGGAGCAGGAGAGAGGAGCAGGAGAAGAGAGAGGAGCAGAAGAGAGAGGAGCAGGAGAGGAGAGAGGAGCAGGAGAGGAGGGGAGAGGAGCAGGAGAGGAAAGAGGAGCAGGAAAGGAGAGGAGAGAGGAGCAGAGGCATTTGGGCAGATTAGCCAGGCACATGACCTGTGGTGTACCGTCAAAGACCTGCAGGTTCACATCTAAGGCCATTGTCTGATGAGGTTTAAGACTCCTTGGCAGGCGCACAGTGTCAGGGAGAGCTTTACTCACTCACTGGAGGACTGTACATTACATGATCGGCCTCTAAGTGATGTTTGCGTACCCCAGTTCAATAGCCTTTAGCCAATTTGACTTTAAACAGGGTCAAGCCTGCTGATTCAGCTTTGTTGTTTATGAGACCTTCAGCTCTCTCTGGGAAAGGGATTGACGTTGTTGTGTTGACTGTCCTTGTTGTTGTTCTGTAGCTCCTCCTATTTTCACCAAGACCCCTCCACCTGTCCTGGAGGCTCTAGTGGGGAATTCTCTCTCTCTAGCCTGTGTTGCTCGTGGCAACCCACCACCCACCATAACCTGGGCTAAAGATGGTACTCTGATTGGAGGAGACAAAGTTGAGGTGAGGAGTCATGGTTCAGTCTTCAAGGCTAAACAACAAAAATATATAAAAAGTTAATTTCACCACTACAATCCCACATTGCAATCTCTCTCGCTCTCAATGCAAACTTTATTGTCCCTGCAGGGAAATTCATTGCTCTCTTGCTCTCGCTCTTTGTCTCTCTCTCTGTATCTCAGCTGCTGAGTGGGAAGTTGTCTCTCAGAGCAGTGAGCAAGGAGGCCGGAGGATGGTATGAATGTCTCGCCACCAACACAGAGGGCAATGTGACTCATGTTACAAAGCTGAAGGTCAAAGGTCAGTCACTGTCTGAGTTTCCTGTCTACCGTTTCCCCCTGGGTCATACAAGGAGAATAGAAAAATCTAGCAGCATACTCTGTCCTTATTTTCTCCCAATCTTAGTCACTGGAATCCCCACTGGTACACAGTGAGCCATACAATCTCCCATCACTTTGTCTAGTGTTACCCAAATCCTCTGTTGAGTGTGGTGAGGAATTATCGCCATCTAGTGGTGAATGGGAGTTCTTGCATTACAGGGGAATCTGAGGATTTATGTAGTGTTCTTTCTGTGGATGTTTTTCCTCATGAATCTCACTTATGCAATACAATATGCTCCATTTATTTGAAGCCATGCTATGTTTATGCCCAGTGACGTCAATGTGACGAGGATGTGCCGTTTAGCTTTGACACCTGTTTGGATTATAGTGCGGCTTTGATTTCTGGCTGTAGTAACTTTTTCAAAGCCTTATGTAAGACCGTAAAGCAGACCTTCAAGCAAATCCTCTAAAACATTTATCTCAATCAGCCATAATCTACCAACATGAAAAATGTTGCTGTGTCATGCTGTGTGGTAGTGTTGCTCTCACCAGAAAACTGATTGGATTTGAGATATCTTGCTAATCTGCGATGTCCTGCTAAGTTTGATCAAGGAAAGAAATCCCTTATCTCTTCTATCTGGTCTCAAACAGGTCCTCCAGTTATTGTTATCCCCCCGAATAACACAGCCCTCAACATGACCCAGAATGCCCTGCTGCGGTGCCAGGCCGTGGCTGGTCCCCCCCAACATGACCTATGTGTGGCAGAGGCAGGGAGAGAACGTCCATCACATAGAGTAAGTTTGGTGTGTTTCGTCACGGCTTCTTCATATTGGATTTGTGTGTTTATGGGATTGTTGCGTTTGTTATGATGTTTCTAATGTGGCATTTGCTTTATTTGAATGTCCTTCATGGGTTGTGTGTCTGAATGTTTACGTTTTGCTTTGTTAGGCCTCTAAAGTCCCGGGTGAAGATCATGGTGGACGGCACCCTCCTCATCACCCGCATCACCCCAGACGATTCTGGGAACTATACCTGCATGCCCACCAATGGCCTGTTAACTCCGCCTACTGCTTCCGCCAGTCTCACTGTGAGACGTAAGTGTCTATGTGCTGATGTCTTCATCTCTAATCTTCAGTCCCCCACGTCATTATACAAATCCTTCCTATCCATCTATCAATCAATCCATCCATCATTTCATTTGTTTCCTTCCTTCCTCGCAGACCCTGCCCAGGCTCTCCAGATGCCTCAGCAGACGTATCTCCCCACAGGCCTGGGGGGGTCTGGTCTCCTGCCCTGTGAGAGCCCAGCCCCTCCTGCTCCGTGTTGATTGGACCAAGGATGGACAGCCACTGGATCTGGCCATGGTAGAGGGATCAACCTGATATCTACCCATATCTTCCATTTCCATAAGGAATCAATATGCCATGTAGACCTAGTGCTCAGAAGAGAATATGTTCCCATTCAAGAGAGGTATATGAACATTAAATTGAATTGAAAAACTGTTGAGAAGTTCTCTGACCTCTCACTGTTTCATCCAATCAGTACCCAGGATGGACGCTGACGTCTGAAGGCTCGGTGTTCATGGCAGCTGTCAATGATGATGCAACAGGCGTGTACAAGTGCACCCCCTACAACAGCTTCGGGACCATGGGCCAATCAGGGCCCACGCCAGTCATCCTACAGGTCAGGGTGCACACAGTTTTCTAGCACTTTATTAGACAAATGACCCTTTATTTATCCTCGAAATGATGTGGTAAAATGGTACTTACACAATAATAACTTTAGAAATATTGCTTTGTTTCTTAGAAAATGAACTAGAATTCCCCATTTTTACCACTTTGTTTCCTTGTAAATTGCAAGTAAATAACAACTATGTGGAGACTGTACTTTAAAATAAAGTGCTACCCAATTATCTGCCTCTTTCAGTCCAAAGGGAGAGCTCATATCTGAGACAAGTAAGGAGTTTTAGAAAATATATTTAGATGATCTTTTTTTCTCTCTTCTACTTGTTAGTCTGTGACATGAATTGAGTTCAATGTGGCCTGATTACAATAGCTCCTGTATGGCAAGGTTAATTGTTGTGCTAATCCTTTTGTGAATAGGTAGTACATAGGTTAAGATGAGGTTAATCTTGGCTAAAGCTAAAGGTAATCTACTGTTTCACTCGCTTTCTCTAATTGTGACAAAGTCCTCGTCTAAATGACATGGCTGGTTGTTTTGTTCCGACCGGCAGGACCCCCCGTCACTCAACTAGTCTCCCCGAAAGGTGTATCGAGAGGAGGTGGGGAGGACGCTTGTTATCCCCTGCCAGACCACTGGAGAGCCAGCCCCTACTGTAACCTGGAGCAAGGTGAGTGCATTTCAATACGCTTCACAGCAAATGACTGTACTCCACTGACTACTTGAGTCAACAAGCACACACACAGGCCTGGCAACATGTGAACAAGATAGTATGAACTGTGGACATGCCCTGGAGCAGAGATAGCTATTATTTAACACACACATGCAAGAAAGAACATATACACACTCACACTCGCACACACACACACACACACACACCTTTCTGGACAAACGGGGACAAACAAACTCTTCACTGATTGCAGTTCAGCGATCAGCCCAGCTTGTGTGTCCGGTCTCCTCTCTGTCCTCCCTGTCTGTAGGTTGCACCTGCCACACTCTCTCAGTACTCTGTAGCAGCCAATGGCTCCCTGCTGCTGCTTCCTCTCAGTAAAGACCACCAGGGGGAGTGGGAGTGCAGTGTTACCAACCGCGTGGGAACTGTCAGAGCCAGCACTCTCATCTCAGCACTGGGTGAGTGGAACAGACAGATTGACTGACACACATCTAAGTCATCTTTATTAATGTAGCTAATATGTATTCATGACATTGTGGAACCTCACCAGTGTATTACGGATGCGTGTTGAACAAGGATGCAACTCTTATTTCATTTTCTATTCTCCCTCTTCTTCCTTCTCACTCGTTCTTCTCCTTCTCTCTCTGTGTGTCAGGCACCAGTCCCCATGCTGCCACCCTGGTGGCTGTGTTTCCAGGGGTCAAGCAGGCCAATGTGTCCTGGGAACCAGGCTTTGATGGGGGAATACCCCCAGAAATTCACTGTCTGGTGAGTCGTCTACTCTTCTAGTCTCTGTTCTGTCTCCCTCTCTTCACTGTCTGGTGAGTCGTCTACTCTTCTAGTCTCTGTTCTGTCTCCCTCTCTTCTCTGTCTGGTGAGTCGTCTACTCTTCTAGTCTCTGTTCTGTCTCCCTCTCTTCTCTGTCTGGTGAGTCGTCTACTCTTCTAGTCTCTGTTCTGTCTCCCTCTCTTCACTGTCTGGTGAGTCGTCTACTCTTCTAGTCTCTGTTCTGTCTCCCTCTCTTCTCTGTCTGGTGAGTCGTCTACTCTTCTAGTCTCTGTTCTGTCTCCCTCTCTTCTCTGTCTGGTGAGTCGTCTACTCTTCTAGTCTCTGTTCTGTCTCCCTCTCTTCTCTGTCTGGTGAGTCGTCTACTCTTCTAGTCTCTGTTCTGTCTCCCTCTCTTCTCTGTCTGGTGAGTCGTCTACTCTTCTAGTCTCTGTTCTGTCTCCCTCTGTGTAACCATAGCAGCAACATATTAATATACTGTATTGAACGTCAGTGGAGGACAGATCATCATCAGCAGCAGGGGTAAACAATCACAAACAGGGAAGCAGACATATTGTATTGATATAGACGGGTACAGAACACAGAAATCCACAAACAGTAATTACCGATGCCAGATAGAGGAACGTTTGAAAGAGAAATCACTGGGAAAAGGATGCTGTTCAACTGTCCTTTTTCAAGCAGTTTTATTTTTACAAACCCTGCCTCATCTCGTGAAAATGATTATATTATAGAATATCTATGTTGTCATTTAGATCTGTCACATGGAGCATAGAATGCATTGTGCAGTCTCTTCATCTGTTATAGTGCATAGAATTTGCACACACACACATACACACACACTAGGGCTGAATGGCAGGTACCCGGACACTGAGATTTACCACCCAAAACCACCCCCTTTTCCCATGATTAATAACAATGAGAAACCGGTAAATTATAATAAATTATTTATATCAACAGCATGATGTGAAATGAAACTGTTCATTTATATGCAATGTCTAAATGTCATTTCTCTTTGCTTATTTGAGCTGTTCTTGCCATAATATGGACTTGGATTTTGACCAAATAGGGCTATCTTCTCTATACCACCCCTACCTTGTCACAACACAACTGATTGGCTCAAACGCATTAAGATGGAAATAAATTCCACAAATAAACTTTTAACAAGCCACACCTGTTCATTGAAATGCATTCCAGGTGACCACCTCATGAAGCTGGTTGAGAGAATGCCAGAAGTGTACAAAGCTGTCATCAAGGCAAACGGTGGCTACTTTGAAAAATCTAAAATATATTTTGATTTGTTTAACACTTTTTTGTGTACTACATGATTCCATATGTGTTATTTCATAGTTTTGATGTCTTCACTATTATACTACAATGTAGAAAATAGTAAAAAACAATGAAAAACCCTTGAATGATTAGGTGCCCCCAAACATTTGACTGGTACTGTATATATATTTTTAATTGCAACTGCATAGTTTTAAAACAGCCTATCACTCAAATATCGTTGCTTTAAATCAGAGCATGTGTGAGCAGTCTTTCTCTCTCTCTCTCCATCAATTCCCTTCAAATTGCATCCAAAATAGATCCTCCTGTTCAAAACCATTCGATCTCCGTGGAGAGAAGTGAAAGCCTTCTGATTCTAATTCTAGTCCTATATTTTTCAAACATGTAATTTGATTGATGACGATAAGGACAACAAAATATATTGCATTTAACTGTTGAAAGTGAGGAAGGAACAAAAGCAACAATAGCTAAAGAGGAGGAAGGAAAATATGAATAATATTTTAGACAGCACTCATATCTAAAGCAACTTACAGTTGTGAGTTCATACAGGCCCTTCGTGGGAATCAAACCCACAACCCTGGTGTTGCAAGCACCATGCTCTACCAACTGAGCCACACAGGATCTTATGAAAGGTAGGCCTACATATGCTTCAGCCAACTAATTATAAAAATAGGCCTTATTATATTCCAAAAATAAAATAACATTCTCTAGACTACATCCTACTTGTAAATTTGTAAGCCACATGTGCTGCACCAGAATTGCATGTTCTCTCAGCTTTAGCAATTTTATTTGACCAGGCAAGTCAGTTAAGAACAAATTCTTATTTTCAATGACAGCCTAGGAACAGTGGGTTAACTGCCTGTTCAGGGGCAGAATGACAGATGTGTACCTTGTCAGCTCAGGGATATGAACTGGCCACCTTTCAATTACTAGTCCAATGCTTTAACCACTAGGCTACCCTGCCACCCCATAGGTTGAACAAGGTGCGTAATTCCAGTCCATGTAATACAGTATAATAGAATACAGTACAGTAATACAGTTTTTATTAGCCTACTGGAGCTAGTTTCATTTATTTACCCAAGAGAGCATATAGCTAGCTACATCTATGGGCTTTTCTGTTTTTCTGTTGTGCGTGATGTGCAGTAGCCTATATCATATACTGTACTGTAGGCTATTGGATAACAGCACAATCATTTGGGCTTGGGCTCATAAAATGTCTTTAATGTAGGGCTCATAAAATGTATTATATATATGGTTCATCAGGCTCAGGTAGCATCAGGCTTGAATTTTCGATCAAAGCTCTAATCAAATTCAGACATAGGTCTATGTACATGCTTGTAGCGAAATGCTTGTGCTTCTAGTTCCGACAGTGCAGTAACAAATAAATCTAACAATGCCCCAACAACTACTTAATACACACAAATCTAAAGGGATGGAATAAGAATATGTACATGTAAACATTTTGATGAGCGATGGCCGAGCGTCATAGGCAAGATGCAATAAATTGTATAAGCTCAGTAGAAACATATGCACACACACACACACACACACTGGCTCTCTCTTTTCTCTTAATTTTTTAATTCTATTTTTTCTTTCTCTCTCGTTCCCTTTTCTTTTTCTTTTTTTTCATTCTCTCCCCATTCACTCCCCCTCTCCTTCTCTCTCTGCAGGTTGAAGCAGATGTCTGTGGATGACAGTGGGGAGAAACAGGAGTGGCTCTCTGTGCCCGTGCCCTCCTCCTCTGGCTCCAGTCTGCAGGTGACGGGGCTGGTCCCTGACACAGAGTACCAGTTCAGTGTCCTGCCACACAACAAAGTGGGCACTGGGCCTTTCAGTGAGATCGCCACCGTCCGAACTCTGAGTCAGTACCCGTTGTGTTGAGAACCTGGATGACATTGTCTACTCAAGGCTGCATGCCTGGAGAATTAGGCATTTTCTTTTTTTCCCAAAGTAGGGTATTTCTTTCTAAGGCTGTTCTGCTTTACACCATCAGATACACTCCCAAGGAGAGCGAAACTAGAACCGCCCACATCGCTCTTAGCCAATCAGAGCTTGGCAGGTATAGTCCTGCAATGGTCTCCTGTGGCTCAGTTCCCGCCCATCACTGGATTTGTCCTCCAATCTCGCGCAGAGCAAGGGGAGTGAGGACATCAGTGCCAATAGAACTGTGATGATCGTTCCAGGTCTGCGCAAGGTAACCGCCAGTCCCTGTTACTCACTCCCTCTGAGACCAATCAACAGATATCATCCCCTGCTTTAGCTGCCTTAGAGACATTTATATTGGTTATGAAAATCAAATCAAGCTTTATTTAGATAGCAAATTTCCGACATGGAATGCAACACAATATGCTTCACAGGTAAATACTAATAAAAACAATGAAAATAAAAACTGAAAAATGGACAATAAAAACTGAACCATCTAAAAGCAACCTAAGGAAAGTAAAGCTGAAAAGGTATATTTGAAATATGTCCACAGTGTTGGCCCCCCTCAGGTTCTCTGGCAGGCTATTCCAGAGGCAGGGGCATACTAACTAAAGACTGTCTCTCCATGCCTCTTGGTCCTAGGCTTTGGGATAGTTAAAAGACTGTCTCTCCATGCCTCTTGGTCCTAGGCTTTGGGATAGTTAAAAGGCTGTCTCTCCATGCCTCTTGGTCCTAGGCTTTAGGATAGTTAAAAGGCTGCCTCCATGCCTCTTGGTCCTAGGCTTTGGGATAGTTAAAAGGCCTGCCTCTTGGTCCTAGGCTTTGGGATAGTTAAAAGGCTGCCTCTCCATGCCTCTTGGTCCTAGGCTTTGGGATAGTTAAAATGCTGCCTCTCCATGCCTCTTGGTCCTAGGCTTTGGGATAGTTAAAAGTCCTAGGCTTTGGGATGCCTCTCCATGCCTCTTGGTCCTAGGCTTTAGGATAGTTAAAAGGCTGCCTCTCCATGCCTCTTGGTCCTAGGCTTTGGGATAGTTAAAATGCTGCCTCTCCATGCCTCTTGGTCCTAGGCTTTGGGATAGTTAAAAGGCTGCCTCTCCATGCCTCTTGGTCCTAGGCTTTGGGATAGTTAAAAGGCTGCCTCTCCATGCCTCTTGGTCCTCTCCATGCCTCTTGGTCCTAGGCTTTGGGATAGTTAAAGGCTGGGATAGTCTCCATGCCTCTTGGTCCTAGGCTTTGGGATAGTTAAAAGGCTGCCTCTCCATGCCTCTTGGTCCTAGGCTTTGGGATAGTTAAAAGGCTGCCTCTCCATGCCTCTTGGTCCTAGGCTTTGGGATAGTTAAAATGCTGCCTCTCCATGCCTCTTGGTCCTAGGCTTTGGGATAGTTAAAAGGCTGCCTCTCCATGCCTCTTGGTCCTAGGCTTTGGGATAGTTAAAAGGCTGCCTCTCCATGCCTCTTGGTCCTAGGCTTTGGGATAGTTAAAAGGCTGCCTCTCCATGCCTCTTGGTCCTAGGCTTTAGGATAGTTAAAAGGCTGCCTCTCCATGCCTCTTGGTCCTAGGCTTTGGGATAGGCTTTGGGATAGTTAAAAGGCTGCCTCTCCATGCCTCTTGGTCCTAGGCTTTGGGATAGTTAAAAGGCTGCCTCTCCATGCCTCTTGGTCCTAGGCTTTGGGATAGTTAAAAGGCTGCCTCTCCATGCCTCTTGGTCCTAGGCTTTAGGATAGTTAAAAGGCTGCCTCTCCATGCCTCTTGGTCCTAGGCTTTGGGATAGTTAAAAGACTGTCTCTCCATGCCTCTTGGTCCTAGGCTTTGGGATAGTTAAAAGGCCAGTGTCAGAGGACCTGAGGGACCTACTGGGTACATAACTTATAAGCATGTCTGACATTTATTATGGTGTACAATCGTGGATTGATTTAAAAACCAATAGAATAATCTTATAATGTATTCACAGGCAGCCAGTGCAGAGACCTTAAAACTGGTGTTAAAGGTGCTATCTAGAACCTAAAATGGTTCTTTGGCTGCCCTCATAGGAGAAACCTTTAAAGAACCATTTTTAGTTCCAGGTAGAACATTTTTGGGCCCTGGTAGAACCCTTTTGGGATCCATGAAGAACCCTTTCTACAGAGGGTTCAACCTGGAACCAAAAAGGGTTCTCCTATGGTGACAGCTGAAGAACCGTTTTGGACACAAATTTGTTTACATCCTAGTTAGTAAGCAATTCTCGTTTGCCAAGATAATCCTTCCACCTGACAGGTGTGGCATACTAAAGAGCATGATCATTACACAGGTACACCTGGGGTCTGGGGACAGTAAAAGGCCACTCTAAAATGTCCAGTTTTGACACACAACACAATTCTAAAGATGTCTCAAGTTTTGAGGGAGCATGCAATTGGCATGCTGACTGCAGGAATGTCTACCAGAGCTGTTGCCAGATAATTGAATGTTAATTTCTCTACCACAAGCCGCCTCCAACGTTGTTTTAGAGAATTTGCCAGTACGTCCAACCGGCCTCACAACTGCAGACAATGTTTATGGTGTTGTGTGGGTGAGCAGTTTGATGATGTCATTATTGTGAACAGAGTACCCCATGGTGGCGCTGGGGTTATGGAATGGGCAGGCATAAGCTATGGACCGCAAACACAATTGCATTTTATTGATGGCAGTTTGAATGCACAGTGATACCGTGACGAGATCCTGAGGCCCATTGTCGTGCCAGTCATCCTCTGCCGTCAGCTCATGTTTCAGCATGGAAGCTGAAAATGTCCCAGTTCTTCCATGGCCTGCGTACTTACCAGACATGTCAACCATTAGGCATGCTTGAGATGCTCTGGATCGATGTGTACGACAGTGTGTTCCAGTTCCCGACAATATCCAGCAACTTCGCACAGCCATTGAAGAGGAGTGCGACAACATTCCACAGGCCACAATCAACAGCCTGATCAACTTTATGCGAAGGAGATGTGTTGTGCTGCATGATGGTGGTCACACCGGATACTGACTGGTTTTCTGATCCACACCCCTACCTTTTTTTTCAGGTATCTGTGACCAACCAATGCATATCTGCATTCCCAGTCATGTGAAATCCATAGATTAGTGCTTAATTTATTTATTTAAATTGACTGATTTCCTTATATGAACTGTAACTCAGTAAAATCTTGAACATTGTTGCACGTGTGTTTGCATTTTTGTTCAGTATATATCCTTCCTCCCCTCTCTGTCTGCCTCCTTTGTCCCTCTCCTTCTCTTCCCTAAATCTGAATTCAGATGATCCTGATTAGCATTGCAGGCGCTATCCCATGTTGACAAAGTGTGGTTTCATCCCCCTACCCCTCCATCCTCCGTGTGTGTGTGTCTGTGTGTGTGTGTGTGTGTGTGTGTGTGTCTATGACTCTGTGTACGAGCTGCGGCTGCTGTCCCGGCGAGGGGTGTTGCTGAGTGAGCCCAGTCCATCAGTTAACGTCTCCAACATGGGTTAGTGTTTCAGGCTTTGGAGCCAGGGAAAGTTAGGCAGGCAGCCTCTCTCCTCTCTGTTCCACTGGCACCACATAATTAGAACAGCCCTCTGGAGAATACTGGTCTAGTAGGAGTCTGAAATATTGCAGCTAATAATTTTGTTAGAATTAGACCATTGTCTGGCTTTTTTAACATGATATTAATATTTCATCATGGGACATATTGAAGACCAATATAACAGAGGTAGACATCAGGCTTCTATTCTGTCATGCAGTATCTTGGGGGAACTGCCCTAGTGTATCTACTGTAAGGGAATGAATGCATTGTTAACATTGGGTTGTGGTAAATCTCTGTCTTATGGATGCTGATGTTGTCATGCCACAGGGATGGATATGTACCCTGCCAGTTCCCGCCTCCTGGAGTTTGTACCCAAGCCGTTATTGGCTGGAGCGATGGGAGGCATTGCCTTCCTGTGTTTGGCCCTCATCCTGGTCCTGTGGACAGTGTGTATCATCAGTCACAAGCGACGCAGGAAGAGGAAAGATGGTGAAACATTATCAATGAACTAATTACATGCACTATGAGCACCACGATACAGCAGATAGAGGTCCTCCAATACTCTTGGATAACTCATAGTTCAGAGCATAGACATGAAGCCATGCTTGTCAACTCCATCCCGCTTTAGTTGTAAAATATATTCATGTCGTTTACATTGCGGTTAATTAGGGTCATTTCTCAATAACGTGGCTGATTATTGTGCCGGTAATTAACTTTGAGGGATGGCCAATTGCTGTGCCTCCAGCCATTCTTGTCTGCTTTGAATGGGCTCGTATTATTGGGCTTGATTTTGTTTTCTCAATGATTTCCTTTCCATGGTGACTGTGTCATTGTGAATGATCATCTTTCCCTCCCTGCCCTTTCAGATCTCCCTCCTGCCATCTATAAAAGCCACCCCTCAACGTAAGTGCCCCTTAATATTAATTGTTTTCCTTCTCATTGCCACTTTGTTTTACTTAAGATTAGTTTTTTTTCTGACTTTCAGAAGATTTTAAAGTATCATACCTCATCGCCTTTGTCTTAATGTCATTTTCTTAACATCTTAAGACGTCTTCAAGCCGTGTCTGTAGACACATTTTCATTTTTCCAAAGACATTGGGTTGGGTAGGTTACCTCCTAAATGTAATCCGTTAGAGTTACTTGATACCTGTCCAAAATTGTTACCCAAACTCAGTAACATAATCTGATTACTTTCAGTTACTTTTATATTACTTTCCCCTTAAGAGGCATTAGAAGAAGACAAAAATATATATTACAAATTGAACGACATCTATTGCAGGATAAATCAAAGTTAGAATTTACATAGCTGGTTATGTAGGTTTCTTCTAACCCATTGCTTTCTAATACAGATAATAATACGATTATTAGGTTATATCTTTACATTAAAAACCAAAGTCTGTCAGATTTCCAGTCATTCCAATTAATTTAATGACCCTTGATCTTCAAAAATAGGACTTAGAAATATGAAAGTTTAGATTAGTCAAATTGTTTTACCTCAGCATAACCCAAAAACTACAGGCTTATTAGCCTACTCTGATTTTGTTGCCATGGAGGACTGATTGGGCTCATTATTTCAAATTGAAAATAAATACTGATCTTCCTGGAATGGTATGCTTTGAGCATTACCGAAAAGTGCTATTTGCATGTGAAAAATGAATGTCATATGCTGAATTTGCTATGGCCCTATTGTTTACGTTTCTGTAGGTGACACTTTGATACCTCAATAATATGCAGCTGTTTAAAGGGCGAATCCACAGTTGAAACAATAACAAAATGGCTACCCCGCCTCTGTTTGGTAAAAAGCTGAAGGAAGGGCCTGGAGAAATGTAACCACTCTCAGATTAATAGACAGAGCTATGGATGCAAGGACTGACCATCCATGATATAACAATTCTTGTTTTAACCATGTTTTAAGGCTATACAGTGTTTGTTTACATTGATAATGTTTACAAACATTAGATAAAAACAAGCTCATATTTTGGGTTCTCGTGGAATGTGACAGTTGAACTAAACTCATGATGCATTTATAAGTTATAATCTTCAAAAATAAATTGGTATCTGCCATTAATATATAAATGCAAACATGGATGAAGCAACTACAGGTTGCCCCTTTAAGTCCATCAAAAGTGTGTGAGTTTGAGCATGTGTCCGTTAGACCTCTAGACCTATTCTTTTTGAATCAGCACGAATTAGATTGAGCAATAAAAGCCCCACTTGTGGTCTTCTTAAATAAAACTTGTTTTTTGACAGTATGTAGCGATATACAAAGGAGGAGTTTACAAGTTAGGAACTCCCTCAAACTTTGATTTCATAATCTAATTCAATCAATCAAATGTATTCATAAAGCCCTTTTTACATCAGTAGATGTCACAAAGTGCTTATACAGAAACCCAGCATAAAACCCCAAACAGCAAGCAATGCAGATGTAGAAGAATGGTGGCTAGTAAGAACTACCTAGAAAGGCAGGAACCTAGGAAGAAACCTAGAGAGGAACCAGGCTCTGAGGGGTGGCCAGTCCTCTTCTGGCTGTGCCGGGTGGAGATTATAAGAGTGCATGGCAATTAAGGCCAGATTGTTCTTCAAGATGTTCAAACATTCATAGATGACTAGCAGAGTCAGATAATAATAATCCACAGGCTGAGATCTGCAGTTGTTGCAAGAGCAGGTCCTTCACTGGCTGTTCACAGGTTGCAAAAACAATCACTGATAGGCAGCTTAAACTTCTTCAATTCAACCATTATTGGGTTAAAATACACATCTACATTTGTGAACAACCATCCACAACAACCATAATCCGTAAGGCACAAATAACTAAATGAGAGAGCAGCAGTGTGATTCACATCAATGCGCTATGTAGATATCAATAATTAGTGATATCCGTATATCACCCGTAGGCTACACCACTGCTGTCGTCCTTACCTCCAAGCATTTACTAAAGTTGGATAAACTGTGGATGCCGACAGCAGTCCATTGGAAGAGATAGCTTGCAGACCATTGGAAGAGATAGCTTGGACTGTAGCCTACAAAAGCCTGTTCCTACTCTTTTGCCACGATCCATCAAACACATTTGGTGTATCATCATAGTGGTCTCTGACTTGTGGTCAGACTGGCTCAGGTGGAACAAACTTGAACTTGGGCCTTTTTTCAATGCTGATTGGAATGTCATTGAGAAAACAGAGAAGTGTCAAAGATTTGTTTTCGCAAATATCCTTTCTGATTTTAAAGTAACCCTAGAAGTAATCATCTAGTTTTTCAAAAGTATCTGTGATCTATGATCTATTTTTGCTGGTAACGTAACAGATTACAGTTACAGTCTTTTGTTAAACTGTTACATGCAACGGGTTTCATGTAATCTGTTACTCTCCAACCTTGCTTAAGATGTCTCAAGATGTCTTCACAAAACATCTCAAGACATGGTTGGGGATGACTCGGTAAAGTGGCCCTTCGACCTGATGAATATTCCATGTTCTCTCTCTCATCCATCCTTAAACCTTTCTCTCTCTCTTGTAGCGGGTCACTTGCTACCAGTCCAGACAGTGTGCTGAAGCAGAAACTCCTCCAGTCCCACTCCCACTCCCACTATCCTGGCTCCACCTCCCGCTCCTGCTCCTCCTCCCAGTCGGACCACTCCTCTTTCGACAGACCCAGCCGCAGTGAATACCATGACCAGTGCCAGCAGTTGCTCTCCTGCCCCCCCACCACCTCCTCACTACGCTCCCCACCACCACCCCCCCAGGACAGGCTCTTCTCCCACTTCCCCTCTAGAGTTCATCTTCAGAGGCCCTGACGGTCTCTTCATGATGCAGCCCTATGACCAGGCCTCTCTCCACATTTCCCACAACATAAGGTCCCTGAGGAAAGACTTCCCACAATCCACTGAGGTCCAGCGGTCAGTGTCCCCCTGTGTGAGGAGGGAGCCGCCATTGGTCCTCTCAGTGGACCTTCCCTGTGGTGGATCTAACCCCAACCCCACGACCATGGTCCGGGCCATGGCCAAACACCTTTCCCTCCATGGACGATTCTACCTGGATGGGAAGAAAGACAGTTGTGCTGGACATCCAGGCGAGAGTAGTCCCTACTCGGACAGTAACTCAGACATGTACCCTCAGCCAAGCCTGGAGGAGAGCAAACAAGGATACCTGTCACTAAAGCGGGCCGTCCAGCCTGCCATCGCCAGCACCCTGATGCTACAGATGGAGCATGAGAGGGAGACCGGCAACCTGAGCAGGTGTCTGAAGCTGGCCCGGGAGAGGGAGGAGCTGGAGAGAAAGCTACGGAAGTACACACTGGAGAGGAACGCTACTTTAGATGGGAAGAACAAGAGACCAGGCATAGATGAGGAGAGTTGGAGGAGAGACAGAAAAATGTGATCCCATATGGAAACCTCAGGAAAGCACCTCCCTACAAAATCACATCCATCACTGTCATCCCCAGGCCAACTGGGGGAGCTCTAGCATGGCCAAAAGGCCCTTGTCCCCATCTTATATTCACTGGGAGGCCAGCCTTCTCACCTCAGCCACCAGCCTGGTCGCAGCCCTTCACACCACCTCTGAGAGGACAGTGACCCTCCACTGTGACCCTCCAGTCACTCAATGTCCCTCTCGGTCACCTGTCACACAACACCACCTCAGGGCTAAGAGAGCAGAGGGTCACTCTAAAAGGAGGGTGAGTCACCAGCCACTAGAGAGGCAAAAAGGAAAAGAAGCTGCGAGTTTCAAGACACACACAGGGCTTTGTGATACTACTCACATGTCAACGAGTTGAAGGGAGATGACTCAGAGTCACATGAATGGAACAGCAAGAGCAATCAATGCCATTCCAATGGCAGAATTTCACACATGTCTAAGCCAGATGTCTCTGTCAACAAAGTGCATGGTGTATGGAAAGTGGCGTTAGCAAGGTCACAGCCATTTGAAAAGCCATCTCAACACACAGTGTTGGATCTCTCAGACTGTATAGAGATGAGTGTGGATGAACCGGAAGGCTCAGTTGATCCTCCTACAAATCCCATAATGCTCCAGAGCCTATTGTCAGAGAAAGACCACAGAGGACCGCAAACCACAAAAAAAGACCGCAGAGGCCATCCATTGGACCGCAAAAAGAGCCCAGTACCTAGAGAGGAGCGGGAGAAGTGGCAGAGGAGATCACCTCGGGGCAGAAGCCCAACTACCATTCAGCCTCCCAGGCCTGTGCTCAGGAAGGTTCTCAGTCTAGTAGGCTCTCAGAACGGGGACGACCGCCACCACCAGCGCAGCCACAGTCTAGATTCCAGGAGACAATCCCAAGGTAACTTCCTGACGCCTGATGCCTGGGTCGACTCTCTCAGCCATGAGAACTGTTCCTCTCCTTTCTCCTTCCGACCAGACACGGTGTTCTGGGAACCGGAATTCACCTCAGCTCCTGAGACCAACCACACAGAGGCCCCCACTGCCTGCCCACCTCCCCCTCCTCCCCCCCTGGACCTCCAGCCTCCCAGCAAGGCCCCACAGCAGCTTTATGAAGCATACAAGGGTAATGTGCACATCCCAAATGTAAGAAAACTGGTGCTGGAGAGACAGCAGCCGCTCCCCCAACCAC